>NC_056733.1:189645042-189755042 GCF_019279795.1 Protopterus annectens
CTTGGACAGGACTAAACCTCAAAGAAAATCTAAACAACTGCTGGTGACATTTGCTACAGGGGCAGAGGGGAAGGCTATTTCAAAGCAAACCATTTCTAAATGGATAAGCAGTTGCATTAATTTCTGCTATAAGCACCATGGAAAACCTATCCCCCATGGGATCAGACCTCACTCCACCTGGGCTACATCTGCCTCTACAGCCTTTCTCAGAGGTGTCCCTACCAGGGACATCCTAGAAGCTGCTACCTGGAGTTCTGTACATACTTTCACCAAGCATTATCATTTGCCAATTTTCTCTAAATCCAGAGCTGGCTTTGCCACTGCAGTCTTGCAGGGCCTTATAGCTGGCCTTAATGCTATCTAAATTCCTCCTCCCAGCCATAGCTTTGGGAATCTACCCAAATGTAATAACTGCAACAGTGAAACACAAAGAACATAGTACAGCTGTGTACACTTACCATAAATGTACATGTTTGAGTGTATTCACTGTTGCAGTCCTGGTTACCCTCCCTCCAGCCCCCAAACTTAATTTGGCTATACCTCTACTTTCCTTTACTATGCTTAAAAGCCTTTTTGGTGTATTTGCTTTTTTGTTGGAGGTATGTCTTTGTACTTTTATATTTAATTGCTTCCCATTAGGGGTGCACCTGACATCTGGGGCAAGAAAAACTGATGTAATGGCGTCGGCTGCATGTTTTATACCCCTGACGACCTGACGTTATGGAAGAAGGGACAGCAACCAACGCAGGACCCAAGACTTTGTTAATCAGGCCGACTGAGGGCTACCTGCAAGCAGATAACCCAAATGTTATGACTGTAACAGTGAATACACTCAACATCTACATCTATGGTAAGTGTACACAACTGTACTTTTTCACAACATGCCTGGCTCCGGCCATTGCCTTTTGCAGACAAAGAAACATTCAAATTTACCCCTAATTAGATGACTGCCTTATTTAGGCAGACAGCCAGTAAAGCTGCTCAAAGACCTGGCCTTTGTAAAGGACCTACTAACCTCCCTAGGGTACACAATCAATGGAAAGAAATCCAAACAGGGAGCAATTCTGGACACAGCATCCCAGATGGCATGCCTTACACCAGAGAAACAAATTTTCCTATCAGCGTACTTCTCTCAACTGGCCACCAGGCCCCAACTTTCTGCAAGGAAAATCCTGCAAGCCCTGGGGTTCATGACCTCTTGCATACTCCTCATTCCATATGCTAGACTGCATATGAGGAAACTTCAGTGGTACCTAAAGAGCCTTTGGTGTCGACATTCTCAAGATCTGGAAACTCTTCTACTTATTATTCCTTCCCTGAGGAAGGAATTTCTTTGGTGGGCAACAGCCTGCTCCCACAACAAGGGACTGCCCCTCTTCCCACAGATGCATCAGAGTACGCTTGGGGTGCACACCTGGACAGCAGGTGCATACAGGGCCAATGGAACCCCCAGCAAATCCCCCTGCACATCCGTCAAAAAGATATGATGGCTGTGCAGCAGGTCTTGATAGCTTTCAAACCCCTTCTCTCTCCAGGGGTTCTCCTGTTCAAAATGGACAACACCACTGTGATGTGGTACATCAACATGCAGGGGAGGGACTCGCTCCTACCTGCTGTGCAGGCTGGCCATGACCCTTTGGTTCACAGCCTCTTCCATGCAAATACACCTGTTAGCACAGTACCTGCCAGGCGCTCTCAACTCCCTGGCAGACCAATTAAGCAGAAAGCTCTTTGACCCCCACGAGTGGCAGCTCAACAGAAACACCTTCTTCCTAATAACTCAGAAATGGGGAACCCCAGAGGTCGACCTCTTTGCCTCCCACACCAACCATCAGCAAGGCAAATCCTGCACCAGGGAGCATCACTGCATGGCTTGGAAAGTGGATGCCCTGTCCTTCCCCTGGGTAAACCTCTCGGTCTATGCCTTTCCTCCCCTACCTCTCATTCCCAGGGTACTGCTCAAAATAAGGGAGGAAAAACCAAGGACCATTCTCCTAGCTCCAGACTGGCCCAGACAGCACTGGTACCCCTTGCTGTGCAGCCTGTCCCTGCTGCCTCCATGGAATCTTCCTCAGATTCCAAACCTCCTAACTCAGAGGGAAGGGGAATTCATGCACCCCCCAATTGCAGACACTCAATTTGGCAGCTAGGCTTATACCCTAACCCCTGACCAATCTACCATCCTCAGTAAACAGGTTCTGGATGTTATCCGAGAGGCCAGACGCCCTAGCACCAGAAAGTCTTATGCAGATAAATGGAAAAGGTTTTGCACCTGGATCCAGGCTAGGGGGGACCAATACGTCACAGCCCTCCATCCCTCCCATCCTGGATTACTTAGCTGACCTACTACACAGTGGTCTCTCTTTCTCCTCTATAAAAATTCATGCCTCTGCTATTTCATAGCCTAGTACCTACCTATGAACCTATCTGCCCGAAGGCATTTATAAGCCTAGCCAGAAAGTGTTGGCTTTCGCCGCCCCCTTAAGTTAGTTCCCTGTGCCTCTGTCCAGCAAAGCCACTGAAGTGATCTCCGGGGTAAACTTTCTGTTTCCCATCCACTCATCAAGGTTTATTTTGAAGAGTGTTAGTGGGGAGCTCTGCCTAAAGTAGATTGTAATCTTGTTCCAAAGCATGGAAAGTCTCTGGGACAGGAATCTATCCGTCCAGCACATCCTATGTATTGTGGTGAGGTTTAGATCCCTAGAGCATGTGGCTCGAGGGGATAAGGTTTTCTTTAGGTGGAGCATGTCCATCAATTCTGGGTTGGACATGGCCTTGTATGTCAGGCAGAGATCACCTCTGAGTAGGCGGTATGCAACCGAGTACAGCTGGAGTTTCTTCAGTCAAGCTGCATAGGGCATCTGTTTGAAGCCAGTGATGATCTTGGTGAGGTACTTCTGTGGTCTTTCCAGCTGTTGCAGGTGTCTTGCAAGGTACATCCCAAATGGGGCATTGTATTCTATGATGGGTCTGATTAGTGATGAGTAGAAGGGCACAATGACATCTTTTGATCTGGATGCAAACCCTTTTGTGATTAGAACTTCACACTTCTTAAGAGAGAAGTCACAAACTTCATGACACTCATGCAGATGGACAATAGAGGTACGACTGCTGAATCCTGCACAAATCCACTTTATAAGCACTTACATGAGTGCATGGATTATGCTATCCCTAATAGAACCAAGATGCTATCCTCCAAAAAAAGGAAGCCAATCTGGTGGTCCTCTGCCATAAACAAACTCTACAACAGAAAAAAGAAACTGTTGCAAAAAAGAGTAAAATCCCATGACTGGAGGAACTCCTTGGTCAGCCTCAGTAAAATCCTCATAAAATCCTCCAAAGCTAGTTACGAAAAAAAAATTGCCACAGACTCTAAAGACAACCACAAAGCATTCTATAGCTATGTCAAGAATCTCAATGGCAACACTCTGATCTGCTCTGAGTTACAGCACAATGGCACTAAATATACAGAATCAACTGATATTGCCAACATCCTGGCAGATAGGTTCAGTGCTAACTTTACCCCCCTCTCACCCCATAGTGGGCCCATCTCTATACCGGAAGAATGCAAAGTTCCTGTAATCACGGCTGCACAGGTAAAAAAACACACTCTCCAAAGCCAAGAACACAGCATCCATGGGACCTGACAATATCCCAGGCTGCGTTCTACACAAACTACAGAATGAACTGGCATCCTACCCAAGTACCATGTTCAGTTATAGCCTCACCTCAGGCTTTGTGCCCACTGAATGGCGCACTGTGACAGTTATCCCACTCCACAAAGGGGGGGGGAGCCACGACGGACCCCAGGAACTACTGCCCCATTAGCCTGACAAGCCTGGTCTGCAAGGCCATGGAAAGTTATCATCATGGAACTCGTAAACAAAGACATTGGTAATCTCCAAACTCTGGATCCTACCCAGTTCAGATTTGTAAAAGGCAGATCATGTCTCCTAAACCTGATTGACATCTTTGAAGCAGTCACCAAAGCCATAGATGAGGGTAAGGTGGTTCACACAGCTTATCTATATCTCGCCAAGGCTTTCTACACCATCTCCCACTCTGGAATTATAGATAAGATCACTAAACGTGGTATAAATCCCTATGTCACAAGATGGGTTGCCAAATGGTGCATGGACAGAACCCACACTGTGAAAGCAGCAGACTCCAAATCTGACTTCAGACCAGTGACAAGTGGAGTACCACAGGGTTCAGTCCTGGGTCCTCTCCTGCTTAGTATCTACTTCTCTGAAGTCCAGGCTAACCCAGAAGGTCTTTGGCTAACAAAGTTTGCAGATGACTGCAAACTAGGAGCCATAATCGAAACTCCTAACAATGTGGACATACTATAAAAGGGCCTCACTGAGACAGATGCCTGGTGTAAAAGCCATGTCCTGAAGCTCAATGCCAAAAAGTCTATTATCATCCCCTTTGGTAAAAACTCTGTACGCATGAACTACCACATAGCTGGTAGACTACTTAACACCGAAAATGTGATGAGACCTTGGGACACAGGTGGGCAGTAGTCTCTCCTTTGATAATCACATCCCCACAGTGGTCAGGCGATACTTCTACATGGCTCACCTCATCACAAAAGGTTTCTCATCCAGAAATAAAGATGTCATTGTTCCCCTCTACTCATCACTCATTAGACCCATTAATAGAGTACAATGCCCTTTTTGGTATGTACCTCACAAGACATCTACAACAACTGGAAAGGCCACAGAAACACCTCACAAAGAGGATTACTGGCCTCAAACAGATGCCCTACGCAGACCATCTCAAAAAACTCCAGCTTTACTCCATCGCATATCGCCTACTCAGAGGCGATCTCTGCCTAACATACAAAGCTATGTTAAACCCATTGCTGTTGGACATGCTCCACTTAACGAAATCCCAATCCCTCCGAGCTACAGTTCTAGGGACCTAAACCTTGTCACCACAATAAACAGAACATGCTGGAGGGATAGATTCCTGTCCTAGAGACTTCCCATACTCTGGAACAGGCTACCTATCTATGTCAAACAGAGCTTCTCATTAGCACTCTTCAAGAAAAATCTTGATGATTGGATGGGAGATAGGAAATTCACCCCAGGGATCACTTCTGTGGCTCTGCTCGACAGGGACACAGGAAAATAATTTTCTTGGGTGACGAAAGCCAGGGTACATTTTTGGCTAGGCTTATATAGGCCTGAGGGCCAATAGCCTAGTACCTACTTATGAACATCTACATTTATGGTAAGTGTACACAACTGTACTTTGTGTACACTGTCTGTAAAAGGCACTCTTGTAGTGCATAGTGTTTCAAACCTTTCCAAACATAGCTGCAGCATCCCCAGCATGTAAAGTTGGACAGCAAGGTTTGACATGTAATGTAGTTCATGGAGCATAAACGCGTGTCTTAAAACCTTGTCAGAAGGGAATTAAAGACTGAATCAACACAAAACATGAACAGTAAAATTTCATTTCTTATTATGGAAACTAGCAAAGCAAGAAAATGTATTTATTCAGTTTAGTAAATGGGGTAATTGTTGCTGCCTCAAGCTTTGCAGGTGTTCAGTGGAATGATTGTAGTAGTGCCAGGAAGTACCAAAAATATTAAGTTGGTACAAGTTTGAACATGTTACTTGGGCATCATGTATCATGCAATGAGTATGAAAGTTCAGCAGCCAAGACCAAAAACAAGGCTGCATACAGTTCAGCTAACAACTCCTAAACATGCAATGTAGTTCTTAACACATGCATGTTAAACGTGTGATAAAAGTAAAGACATCAATGCTAAATAATCACAGTCTAGCAGATGTCCTTTCCCCTTGTCCTAATTTAAGAAAAAACAATGCTCTTCTTTAAAACCCATACATTTTAAGTGACTAAAATCCTCAGATTGAGTGAGTTATTTTTGTTTCCTTAGTCTGATATTTATTTTCAATTTGGGGACCTTTGTAATGTATATGCTGTACTCTTGAGTAGATATGTCTCCAGATCATTGCAGTAAATGTGCTGTTCAGCTGCTGTTGTTTTTGTACTAGCCTTTTGATAGCTTTCATATGTTCCTGGATTGCTGTAAAGACTCCTGTATTGTTTCCTTAGTGCAGCTGAGTTGAGAAGAGCAGTACCAGTAAAGAAATACAAATTTATTTATTTTATTTGCTTATGCTTTTGTTAACTGGGTTCATTCTACTAGGCCAGTGTCCTGTTTTCAAGGGGGAGACTTGAGATGGTGTCCATAGCAGGGAAAATTTGGCCAGAGCAACGAGGAACTTCCCTTACTCTTGTATTTGTGTAGTGGGATCTTTTACATTCATCTGAGCTTCTGCCAACTCATGCAGACATAGCCGGCCTTTGGCATAGTCCAACTAGATGGCCGCCTAGGGTGCAACTCTAACAGGGGCACTTTTCCAGTAATCTAGGTGGTGTAGGTAGACCAGGATGGGGGCACCAGGTAGTCATGGGGGAGGGGATTGTGGAGCCCTTGTGCCTAGGGCACCAGTCGACCAAAGGCCATTCCTGCATGCAGATGGGGCCTCAATTTAATGTCTCATCTGAAGGATGGCACCCTCAGAAGTGCAGTATCCCTCCTCCCTTAGTGCACAACAGTAAATGTGGTTAAATGGGTGTTGCCAACATAATGAGAAGGTATGAAGCACTGCAGAGTCAGTACTGGAAAATTAATATAAACACCTGTGGTGGAAATAAAAATAGAATCCTCAGCCTTCTGACCCTCCAGCACTAAAGATTTGTGTGCTACCTGTTAAGCTACTCCCACTGCTAATAGGATTAGGTATGTTGTTATAGTATGTGCTAAGGTACTGCACTCAAACAGGTTAATTTCCTAGTTAACATACATCACCTGTACAAACGCACATAATTAACCTTTACTGTTTAGTTGGGTATTACATTTTTAACAAAACTGCCATTACTGTATGTGTAAAATCAAAATCTGCATCTTTAAGTTGCAAACCGTTATTTGTTGTGAGACCTGTAGGCAGATAGAGTATACTTTTGTCATTCCAACAGACATTTCTTGCTGTATATTGTGAACAAAGTCGACTGACCTTGGTTTTACTGGGTAACCTAATAAGTGACCTTGCAACATTCCAGATAACTTTATGGCAAACCCTGCCCATCGATATACAATATGTTTTATTCCCTTTTTAATAACTTTACTTGTAATTATGTGTGGCTTATGAACAATGATGGTAAATTGTGTGGTGTATCTATTGGTGTTATTGCTGGTGTTTTCTAATTATTGTTGTGACGATTGGGGAGAGATGGACGAAGGCTGCCAGCCTAGTCAAATAGAATTTGATATATAATTCTGGCATTTGTAAATAAATGTAAAATACAGGCATGTTTTCTTGATCATAAATATAAAATACAGGCATGTTTCTTGAGTGTAAAGAATACTGTGAAATGTGGAACTGCAAAATATGTGACAACATTGCACTCTACTGGCCTAGTGAAGCATGTTATGAACCTTTCATGTTAGAATTCAGCTCCAGTGCGGCTGGATGAAGGTTTCATGCCCATTGTTTTAGGGCTTAAGTTTATGACCAGAAATTTAGATGAGAAATGTGCTTTATTGCTCTAGTTTCTGTTAGAATATACATAAAGTTTCTATGCAAAATTGTCTATTGTTGTAAGTTTCTGTGCAGGTGTTAGATTGCTAAATAATGCAGTTTGTGACCTGAGAATTCAGACCAGGTGTTAAGATGATGCAGTATGAATACTGGAAAAACCTAAGTGTCAAAAATGATGTAATTTGGGAGGACCTTAGAGACATGTTTGTTAGTAATGTTTAAATACTATTTCTCAAGAGACTGAAGCATTTTGACTTTAAACATCTAACTCAGCACTCTGCCTTATGTTCACATGTAAGTTTTAGCACTGTGATTTATTGTAGGAATAGTTAAAGCTAGTAAAGATTAATTAGGTATTTTTCTTTGAAATCAGATCTGTCCTACTGCATTATTTTAAGTTTCTGAGTGATCTCTGAACTCTGATATATCTGTGGTGTAGTAGTTTTGTCTTGTGTTTTAATTATTTAATATTAAATACTTTTAAAACCTTCTACCTCTGGCTGGTTTGTGTAAAGATAAGCTCTAGAGTACATTGCATATTTATAGTTTATTGTAATAGGCCACTCTAATAAGCCTTAGACTGTATAGTCACATTATTATTGGATAATAATATTGCACAGTAATAATTGTATGCCCTTTTTAAAGGCCTTTTAGTAGCTGATATTATTAACTGGGTGGTGGCAGGGATTGCTACCATATAGTCTGGGTAAAGGGGCACAGCTGGAGAATCTGTGTCTGCCTTTCCCAGGAGTTTCTGTGAAGTTGTATAAATACTTATCACACAGTGTGTGTGTTGTGTCAGCTACTTGGCAGAGACGTGAAGCACTGGTTGGACACAGAGGGTACTGGAGGTTTTAGCTTGCCCAGCTGGGCTGAGACCTGGACCCTATAGCTGTGCCAGTGGGGGAGTCTTATTGGGGACCTGGTGAGCAAAGGAGCAACCAGCCCCAGACTGACTGTGATCGGTGTGTGCACTTAAGGGAAATTGTACTTTACTGTGTGTATTAATTATCCTTTCCTCTCTTCTAGGAGATGACCTCCCTGGTGTTAGTGGTGAGGATTGAGCCTCCTTGATTGCTGGGCCAGGGCACGGTCATCACAATTGTATGTTGATATTTAGCCATTATTTGCTTCCAGACATAATGCAGGTACTCAGACACATGTTCGATGACCAGCTATGTGTAGTTTATATAGGTCAGAAGATTTGCAGCTGTAATTGCTTAAATTTTGCTCGTAAAGTATACCTACTAAAATGGAGATTGTTCACCTGCAGAGAGAAACATTTTCATTGTTGCAGGGAGTAACAGTTAATGATGAATGTTTTGTTTACTTCCTTTACTCGTTTCCTACCACAGAACACTTCTTTTCAGGGGTGACCTAAAGGCATGGTCAGGATCAGTGACTTCTTGAGAGTCGTACAGTAGGCAAATGGAAGGGAATCAAACATGGGGCTATAGGTTGAAGTGCATTAGAAGCTCACAGCCTTAACCTCTTTTCTGAACTGCCAGACAGACACATTTCTTAAGGGTATAGGATAACCTTTGGCGATATGTACTTTGTTTAAGTGTGGCATGTAATGTAGAGGAAGCAGCATTTTATCTGTGTAATTATGTTAGTAAGAATAATGACCCTTTACATATAAAGCTGTGTCAAACCCAGAGCAGTTGGACATGCTAGATCCTAAAGAAATCCCAATCCCTCTGAGCTACATGCTCTAGGGATCTAAACCTTGTCACCACAATAAACAGGACATGCGGGAGGGATAGATTCCTGTCCCAGAGACTTCCCATACTCTGGAACAGGCTACCCATCTATGTCAAGCAAAGTTCTTCATTAGCACTCTTCAAGAAAAATCTTGAGTAGATGGGAAATAGAAAATACACCCCAGGGATCACTTCTGTGTCTCTGCTTGACAATGGCACAGGAAAATAACTTTCTTGGGTGGCGTAAGCCAGGGAACCTTGTTGGCTAGTCTTACGTAGGCCCTTGGGCTGATAGCCTAGTACCTACCTATGAACCTATTACCCATGCCATAGGCATACATAGGTACAATAAAATTAACACAGAAGATTCAATTGCACAGTAATGTCATTCAAAGTAGTTGGTTTGTAAATACACAGAAGGACTTGAAGTTTTCACAGAGTTTACAAGAAAGTATGATTTGCGTCACAGAAGGAATATTAGTGTGTTAGAGACGGTAGTGTTTCACTGGTAAACATTGTAATTGTGTTCCAGCATGAGTCTGGTTAGTGACTGGTGAGAGCTGTCCACTCTAACCATTGTCTCTAAAGCAATTGGGTGGGGAGATATTGTATAGGTAAGACTGGAGTGAGTTAAGATAGTTTTGTAATATTTCTTATGTATGTGGACAGTGTATTCCAGCAGCAGCAGACTAGACTTTGGGGAGCAACCTTTCCAGAACAGGTGACCTATGAAAGTGGTTAGTGTAAAGTAAGAACATTGTTAGTACACAAGATCTAAGTGAGTTAGTCTCAAAACCAGGCCAGTAACTGAGACGGAGTGTGAGTGTAAAACAAACAAGTCTTAGCACAGTTTTGCTTCTCTACAGGGTGTATAAAATGGTGACTGCAGAGATGTAACCTGACTTTATAGTGAACTTGCTGACACTGAAAACATTTTTTTTATATATATCTATATATATATATATCTATATATATATATATATATATATATATATATATATATATATATATATATATATACATATATATATATATATACATATATATATATATATATATCTATATATATATATATACACACACGCACACACACACATGCATACATATGCTTTTACTCTTTTTACATGCACTTTGCCACTTAATGCAATACAACCATGCATATAGACAAACTGAGTTTCTGTCACTGTTCCAAGTGAAGAGAGTGAGGTTGTTATAAAGAGTTATTTTTTTTTTTGAGGGGAAGTGGTGAATACGTCATTGAAATTTAATTTAATTTCTACACCCACTATCTTGGAAACCATGGAGTACATTGTACTTTATAAACAATGTAGCTTACTTATTCCCATCAAACTATACTGTGGGTGGGGGATGGGGCTCCTAGTACAGCCCTTTGTGATACACAGAATGAGGTTACAGTGAGCTGCCACCCTCCCCCACACACTTTTCTTTGTGCGTCTCTCTCTCTCTCTCTCCCTCTCCCTCTCCCTCTCCCTCTCCCTCTCCCTCTCTCTCTCTCTCTCTCTCTTTCTGCCCAGCTCCGAGTTGAAATTGAAATTAGCTGTAATGTGCAGAGTTCAGTAAATGAACAGGTTTAACCATATAAGCAAAAGCAAGTCTGTGTATATGTGTCAATGTATTTCTAAGTGTGTGTGTGTGTGTGTGTGTGTGTGTGTGTGTGTGTGTGTGTGTGTGTTTACATACATACATATACACACGCATGCTACATATGGAGTAGATGTCTTTTGTACTTGGCTTACGTGTTCAGAAAGTCCTTGAAAAGCATGTGGACAATATTTTTTATTTATTGTGTCTCTACATTGATGAGAACTGTAGGTCTGGGGCCAGCCTTGGTGACAAGTTTGATTCTCACCAAGAGCTAGAATGCAGTTGCATCATACATGCTGCATATACTGGGTGCATTACTGCTGTTCAGCTCTTAATTCTCAAAAGCTTTATTTCTAAATATTACAAAAAGTATTTTGAGGGAAGCAAATAGTTTAAGTGAAGAATTCTATTTTCTTGATCCTAAAGTGCGACTTGCATCATCTCCAACTCCCACACTGGTAATTTGGTGAAGTGAGAGCAAGAGCATTGCAGTGTAGTATAGTTAATACCTACCCTCATTTGGAGCTTATGCCTAGGGATGGTACAGAGAGAAAAGCACTAACTTCAGATTCAGGCACAGCTGTTCTCTGAGACCGTAAAAGAAATATGTTACTGTAGATCAGGCAAATATCTGGTGCACTGCCTGTATGCACATGAGCTGCATAGCCTGAATAACAGTGCTGCTGCAGTTTGGAAATGGCCAGCCTACATACCATCGTACCCTATGGAAGCAATACTGCTACACCATTACAGTTATCTGTTTTCATGATTCAGCCCACTGCAGTCCCCCAGCCACTCCACACAAACACACACACACACACACACACACACACACACACACACACACACACACACACACACACACACACTACAAGTAGCTGACAGCTGTCTTGTGATGTTCCTGGCATATGTTCACTATGGCTTTAGTAACACAGCAGCAACTTCACTGTCCCCAGTCATATCAATGGGTTGCACTTTTAGCAGTAACAGTCAGACTAGACCCATTACATGACAGAACTTGATACCTTTTTGACATCGCTTATAGAGCAAGAAGCCAAACTGAGATGCAGCTATAGTAGAAATGAGCAAGAATGGGTACAGAGTGCATCGACCTGCACTGTTCATTCCTGTGTACTGTTTGATGCATTGTTCCACACTACCTGCAGACATCCCCTATGTGAAACCATGTGCATTCTGCCTTCATCGGGGTTGTTTATACAGCCACTATAGTACTTTGGGGTTCATAGCATTGTCCCACCATACATTCTTAGCCCATGGATTTCAGATAATTTTTGATGTCTATGTATTCCCTTCAGTAACAAGCTAAATCCAAGTAGGTGCCTACCCATAGCCAATGCATGCTTGTATCAAAGAGATCCAGGAGCACCTGTGAGTGTACGTGTGTACATGCATGTGTATGTGTGCGTCTGTCCAGAACCAGCACAGCTGATAAGTAGTAAGTAATCAAAATAGCTGTATCTGGCCCTCAAGGGAATAACGGTCATGTCATTTAGAATTAACTTGGGACTGGTTGCCGTCTCAACATGGAAGATATGCTGGCCAATACCAGATCATTTCCTTTTCTTTTGGTTACCCACTGGTAATGACTGTGAAAGCATTAGAATCGCAGGATCATAGGAAGTTACTAGGCTAATGTCCCTAGGGCCCTTGCAAGCCTAGCCAAGTTGTACCTTATTTTCAAGATCAGCACCTATTGTCCCTGTCCAAGAGGGACACAGGTGGAACCCTCAGGGTGAATTTACAGTTACCCATCCAGTCGTCCAGATTGCATTTGAAGAGGGCCAAAAAGGGATGAGTATGTGCCAGAAAGGGGTTAGTAGCTACCCTTAATAAAAAGATTTCTGTGTTGGATATCAAAGATTTAGCTAGCAGTCTTCCTGTTCCAACAAAAATGGGAAGAAACTGAGGGTAATGCTGCTCAATGCCAGAAGTCTAAATCTCAAAATGCACGCACTCGAGGCCCTTCTCAGTATGGAGAACATCGATGTCTGTGCTGTAACTGAAACCTGGTTCAAGGCTCCTGAGAGCACCCCGGCACTATTAGGTTTTACCTCATATCATGCGTTCCGGCCCCAAAACCTGGACCACACCACAAAAGGAGGGGGTGTATCCATATTCATAAAGGATACCCACACCTCCAGGTTGGTGGCAACGCACGAAGCTTCGGAAACCATCCAGGTGCAACTAACCATAGGCAAAACTGCTCTACAAATTGTAGCATGCTACAGGCCACCCTCTCAAACTCAGGAACCCCACACAGCCTTCCTGAAGACACTGGAGGGTATAAATGTATCTCCAAACACCATCATATTGGGTGACTTCAACTACCCGAATATAGACTGGGAACATTACTCAAGCCCTAACTTTCTAGCCCAACGGTTCCTGGAGTTCATAAATTCAAATGCCATGGAACAGCTAGTCACTGTTCCCACGAGAGGAGAAAATATACTAGATCTCATTGTCACAAACATGGGGACAAAATGCTCCACACCGAAGTATATCCCTCATTGGTGAGATCTGATCATAAACTAATCTCACTGGAAATCCACATCCCGCCCCACCCCAAACAAAAAGACCATAGTGAAGAACTTCTCTAAAGCAAACTTCACACTACTCAAGACTGGTGTGGTATCCTTCAAGGCCCCTGAGCCAGAGGAAACCACAACCCAAGCTGGAAGCCCTTACAAATGCCTTCTATGAACACCTTCAGGACTGCATGGATCAGGCAATCCCAAATAAAACCAAGACTCTTTCCACAAAGGGCAAACGTCCAGTCTGGTGGACCCCAGCCATTAACAAACTTTACAATAAGAGGAGAAAGCTATTACATGATAGAACAAAATCCATAAAAGGGAAGTCACCCCTGATCATTATTAGTAAAAAATTACGAGCACTCATAAAATCAACTAAGGCCAATTTTGAGAGAAAAACTGCCATGGATTCAAAGGACAATCATAAGGCCTTTTTCAGCTATGTTAGGAACCTGGGTGGAAACTCCCAGATATGCTCAGAATTAGTCCAAAATGATACAAAAATCACTGAACCGACAGACATTGCCAACATACTGGCAGGCAGGTTCAGTGCAAACTTCACCCCTCTCCCCTAAAGGAGAGATAACTATCCCAGCCGAGTGTAGCCTCCCGGACATCTGAAATGCGCAGGTGAAAGCTGCTCTCTCTAAAGCTAAAAACACAGCATCAATGGGACCGGATGGTGTCCCCGGCTGTGTGCTACACGAGCTAAATGAGGAATTAACCCCGCACATAAGGCAGCTGTTTAATCTCAGCCTTACCACAGGATACGTGCCCAAGGAGTGGCGTACGGCAACTGTGGTCCCACTCCACAAAGGCGGCGCCTCACGGACCCTGGTAATTACTGCCCCATAAGCTTAACAAGTCTAGTCTGCAAAGCTATGGAGAGGATCATAATGGAGCTCATAAACAAAGATATAGGGACTTGCAGACATTGGACCCGACCCAGTTTGGCTTTGTCAAGGGAAGATCATGCCTTTTGAACTTGGTCGACTTCTTCAAACAGTCACCAAGGCCATTGATGAGGAAAGGCAGTCCATACAGCCTACCTTGACCTTGCAAAGGCTTTCGACACAATACCCCACTCGGGTATTGTAGAAAAACTTACCAGCTTAAATGTAAACCCATATGTCACAAGATGGGTTGCAAACTGGCTTAAGGACAGAACCCACAGGGTTAGAGTTGCTGGCGCTGTGTCAGACTCCAAGCCGGTCACAAGTGGTGTCCCACAGGGCTCGGTCCTTGGCCCTCTATTGTTTGGCATCTACTTCTCAGAAGTACAGGCCAGCATGGGAGGACTTTGGCTGACAAAGTTTGCAGACGACTGCAAACTGGGCCATAGTGGAAAGTGCATCGGACACGGATATCCTTCAGAAGGGACTCACAGAAACAGATAGCTGGTGCCAGAGCCATGGCCTGAAGTTAAACGCCAAAAAATGTATAGTCATACCCTTCAGGAAAAACAAGGTAACCCCAAGCTACCATATAGGTGGCAATCCACTAAGCACAGAAGAGGTTATCAGGGACCTGGGGACCCAGGTTGACAGTGGCCTTTCTTTGACACTCACATTGCTAAAGTGGTTAGAAAGACCTTCTACATTGCCCACCTGATCATGAAGGGATTCACATCCAGATCTAGTGAGGTCATTGTTCCCTGTACTCTTCACTTATCAGACCAATGATCGAGTACAATGCCCCATTCGGGATGTATCTCACCCGACATCTGCAGCAATTGGAGAGACCCCAAAAGTTCCTCACCAAAAGGATAAAGGGACTCCAAAATCTGTCATATGCTGCCAGATTGAAGAAACTCCAGCTCTACTCAGTCGCATACCGTCTGCTCAGAGGTGACATGTGCCTGACATACAAGGCCATGTCCAACCCGGAATTAATGGACATGCTCCACCTCAAAAATCCAAATCCACCAAAACCACTAGAGCAAGCGACTTAAACCTTAGCACGGATATAAATAGGACATGCTGGAGGGATAGATTTATCATCCAGAGACTCCCTATGCTGTGGAATAAAATCCCGGTCCATGTGAGGCAGAGCACCTCGCTGACTCTGTTCAAGAGAAATCTAGACCTGTGGATGGGAGATCGTAGGTTTACCCCGGGAATCATCTCTGTGTCACTGCTGGACAGAGGCACAACAAACTAATGGGCACAGTATTTTTTCATATAAGGGGTGGCGTAAGCCACAAAAATTTGGGCTAGGCTTATAAATGCCTTAGGGCAGATAGCCTAGTATAAACCTATGAACCTATGAACCTATGAACACTGTTTTTTCTCAAAATTCAACAATGCAATCATTCTTTGTGCTTGTCATTTGTGGCCTACTGGAAACCAGCTACAACAGTGCTTTCCTTTATGCAAATTTATTATTTATTTATTTATTTCCAGTTTGGTGACCAGGGAGGTCCACTGGGCTCAAAGAGCCCGTTTTCAGTGGAGGCCCGGGGAGAAAAGCTCCATAGTACAAAGTATAAACTACATAATTCAGAATACATAGTGCAAAGAAAAGCTAAATAATTCAAAGTTAACAAAATACAATACACAGTAGCAAAAACGTGCAGTAACAACTTGTAAGTATTAAATGGCAAACTAAGAACAGTTAAACTGCAGCATATATACAATATATAATACATATTTACATGTTTGTAGGTTGAGAACAGTAGTAGAGAGTAGAATTTGTTCTTAGGTTAGAAATGTCAGATAGTGATCTGAAAGTAGTTACCAAGGGATAGACTCCTGGTAAGTAAGGAAAAAATGGGACTTTGAATGTGAAAAAGTGATCATGAGTTAAGGAAGTTAGAAATACTTTTTGTATATCTTTCTGCATGCCCCCTCCCCATCACCCATCCTTGGACGTCAAGCCATACACTGTATCGTATAAACCCATTTCCCCTATTTGTCCTAAGAAGGCCGGCAGTGGAGATAGGAGTCTGGGCTAAGGTGACCCATCATCCTCAGTCAGTCAGCATATTTGGTCCCTTGCAATAGGACAGCAACATGCACTACTAGGGTCTGCAGGACTGGTGCTGGGCCCATGCTTCCATGGTCGCTGTTTAAGCTACAGTGCAATGCACCTCTTATAACTCTCTGGCTTAGCAGCAGACTGTTCATTAATTTACCCTGCTATCCAACACATAGCATGCAGGTAGTGAGGCCTTGCTGCAGCAGTTCCCCTGGGATGGGTGAACCAAACCCACCCACTCACTTCCAGTCCATTTCTTCATCTGGATGTGGTGTTCAAACATGTGTTCAATTCATAGACAAGTTTTTATTCAGATATTTCCATATGAAAATGTTTTTGTCAGTGACCAGCATTGCATTCAAGCTTAAACACTTGACCGCACTTCAAATGCTTTTAATCTCTGATATCACAAGATATGTCTTCGCAAATTCCATATCTATGCATGTTTGCTTGTCCCTATTAAGGGTATACATGTGTGCTCACACCCCAAGGGTGATATATTAAGGATGCCTATGCCCATTTAAAAATACTTTATTGTGGTGCTCATTCCTTACCTACTGGGATGAATTCCTTCTGAAACTCATTTTTAGGTATGAATCAAAAATAAGCTGCAAAGCCTCATGCTTCCAGATAGCAGATAAGATGACATTGATTCCTGGTGCTGAATTTTGTGCTGGTCCTTTCAGGGAGTCCTAAGTAGATGTTAACATTCATTGACTCCTATGACACTTTCTGTACATGTATTCAAAAATATCATGCTAGAACCAACCACAGTAACCTCCATGTGCCACTTAAATGGATACCTTCAGAGTCAGAAAAATGTTTACAGTCACCTGCCTTACCCACACCCTCCTGTTTAATGAGCTACATTGTTCCTGTCCCACTTTAGAGTGATAACACATCCAGTTGGTTCTGACAAAATCCCCGCTTTGCTCCTCATTGTATTGAGGTGAAAGCAAGTCATGTAGACACAGCCATGTCCATAGATGCCCTTCAATTCTAGAATGCCGTAACTGCTTCTGACCAAGAGTTGTTACTGCACTTGATTATTGCACCTGACCCATGCTTTTTACCTGGACTATAACTCATGATGGAAGTTGCTTTTCACTGTGCACCACAAGGTATTATCATTACTGCATTAGTATTTATGGTTTGTTTTATGGTATAAAGTGAATGTTATGGTGTAAATTTATAATGTATATTTATTTGATTTTACCTTTGGATAGTTCTCTGTTTTCTCTTTTTGGCCTACTGGTTTACCTTTGTAAAATGCATGCTCAACCAGTTAAATAAATAATTGCATTTATAAGCTAATTTGTATTATTCAGAGATGCACACACAGAGATATACAGAAGCTCTTATTGTATGTCTGGCTTTTAGCGTATGTGATCACAACATCTGGTGGGGGTGCACAGAAGGCAGGTATCTTCTGTTAATGATTTCCCCAAGCCCATTGCTCCTAAGCTATATTTTGAGTGCCATTATTTGTAACCCACTGATTTAAAGATGATTCCTGATGTGGTTCTCTTGTTGACCCTGATAAGACTCTGTGATTCAATGTTCAGCTTGCAGAGCTGTCCATAAGAAATGCAGATTATTCTGATTTTCCCTTTCTTTGCTACATACACTCTGTTTTCTGCTCCAAGGGCATAGTGTTTGTCTTCAGGGCACGCCACCTCTTGTTGGAGATTGTGACACCAGTGAAGTTGCTTGATGACCATCATCTTGTAGCTCATGGTATCTATGTCTGATTTCTTGGGGTACACCTTCAGTACATGTTGATACAATTTCCACTGAATGCCACAAGCTTATATTTTCAGGACTGAAATAATCCCTGGGCATAATAAGTGATACAGTTGTGACAGTTACGTCAGAAGCAAAGACCACATGGTCAGAAAAATCAAAACGGAACAGCTACATAAAGATTATGTCTTTATATCCTTCTTACTTGATCCTATAACTTCATTTCTGCCCTGTCTTTCTATGGCTTATACTGACCTCTAGTCATTGCCCTTTTGGGAGTTTTACTGAAACAGACTTGCCATTTTACTTTATCTTTTCAGGACTGCTTCCGCCCTGCCTGTGCCTTATCTGAAGACAATATAGCATTAAATTGTAACAGGGTAAGTGTGAAGAGGTGTCATATGTGGTGCCAGCACTCAAGAGCAGAACCTGTTTGGACATGGAACCAACAAGAAAGTTTCCCCGTGCTTCCTGTTAGTATAGTTCTCAACTTCTTTCCTTACAAATCAGAGACAAAGCCAAAAAGTAAAGGGGGGAGAGGAATGAAAATCATGGGAAGCTTTAAAACAGTACTCTGATTCACTTAGAAGTTAATAGAGCAATAGGTTTTGCATCAACATGCATTTTTGAACAATAAGAAGTATGAAACTCTGTCTGGCATTATTGACTGACTAAAATCATAAGTGATTTACCAGAAATCAAAAATGTTATGGGCAGGGAAAAGACATGTAACAAAATCAGTAACAAGGGAGAGGTGTGCCTGTTACTGTTCTGCTTCAATGTTTCGTGCCAGAGCCTTCAGTGCAGACATGTTTCCTCCCATGACTCATATGGGGTAGCGAACTGTTTTAGTTCTCTGTCTGCAAATGTTTTGGGTCTATGAGTCTGTTAAAGTTGGCCATTAACTGTGCATATATAGGTATCATGACCTCAGAGTGGTATCAGTCATTTGCCAATGTCTTTATCCTTTTGGAAACATGAGCTCTCTGTCATACTTTCTCCTTGTCCTGCTGAGTCTATGAAGTGGAGTTTGATCCTGCTGAAGCCTGCTACAAATGCCAAAGCAAAGGAGAGGGAGGTACATTAGTGAGACCTGATACAAAACTTTCTTGTGCATTGAATGTGGCCTGCTCCCTAAACCACTTAATGTACATTCCAAGTTATCTGCTTCTCCACCCAGTCTAAGTGTTCAAAGTTTCCTGTTTCTAACTAACTATACATATATATTTATGTATATAAATATATATATATATATATATATATATATATATATGTGTGTGTATATTTATATATATATATATCTCTATATATATATATATATATGTGTGTGTGTGTGTGTGTGTATATATATATGTGTGTGTGTGTGTGTATATATATATATATATATATATATATATGTGTGTGTGTATATATATATATATATATATATATCTATATATATATATATATATGTGTGTGTATATATGCATATATATATATATATATATATATATATATATATATCTATATATATATATATATATATATATATATATATATATGTATGTATCAGCATGGTTTCCGACCAAACCATAGCACCACAACTGCCTTACTCTCCTTTACTAACACTATCCTTCAGCATAAAAACAATGGCCATCTCTCCTCTGCTACTTTCCTAGACCTATCTAAAGCATTTGACATGGTCCCACACAAACAACTTATCTCTGTCCTCAATAACCTATCCTTCTCACAATCAGTCACCAACTGGTTTCAGAGTTACCGGTCTGACCGCCAACAATCCATTGTATGGCAGAATGACGTATCTCCCCAACTACCTGTCTCCATAGGGGTTCCCCAAGGATCCATCCTTGGACCCCTACTCTTCTCTGTTTACACCAATAATCTAGCCTCTGCCACCAAACATGGCACACTCATACAATACGCAGATGACTCGACCATCATCTGCTCAGTCCAGTCCCTACCCAAACTGCAAGAAGTCACACAGGAAGCCTTTTCCTCTGTTGAAACGTGGTTATCCGATGCCCAATTAATACTCAACCCAAACAAAACTAAACTACTCCTCTTCCAACCCACCAAACCTACTCAAAACAACTCTCACTTTAACATCACAGCAAAAGACAACACCACTATATACCCAACTGAACACACCAAATTGCTAGGAGTGTAAATAGACAATAAACTAAAATTTGACATTCACATATCCATGACCATAAAAAAAGTCCACAAAAAACTAGGAGCGTTATACAGAAATAAGCAATTTCTCACCAAAGCAGCAAAGATTTCAATAGCAAATTCCCACCTTATCTCCACCCTACTTTATGCCTCTCCAGTATATACCAACCTAAGGCAATGTGATCTAAACAAGCTAGAGACCTGCTACAACAAAATCGCCAAATTCACCACAGGGGCATCCTACTGTAGTCACCACTGTCTCTCACTTGCTGAACTGGGCTGGCTTGAACTCCCTCACCTCCTTCAGTGGTATCAACTCTCACTCGCCCACAAATTAGTAAACCATCCACTAAATGTCCCATCCCTCCAGAATCTACTCCAACCCTATCGCACGACCAGACCACTAAGATCCAGCAACAAAAATCACTTGCAGATCACTAAAGCAAATAACTCTGCTGGTAAAGCACTATTCTCTTGCGCCATAACCGAATTATGGAACTCACTCCCACCCACAATTACCTCCATGCCATCATGCACCCACTTCAAAACTTTACTAAAAGCGCACCTAAAAACATGCTGCCTATGCCCTTGTAACTCCCACTCTAATATCATCCACCCCATCCAACCACTACCTTTCTTTCCACTCCACTAACTACCTTGATTATAGCAAGCTCAGATGCTCATAAGCCTAGTACTTATTATACAGCAGGAACTTCTCATTGTAACATTTGTCAATGTCTGTTATTTTTTTTATTCATAGGTTCATACTAGGCTATCTGCTCTAGGGCATTTATAAGCCTAGCCAGAGTGTGTTTGGCTTTCGCCACCCATTTTAAATTAATTTTGCTATGCCCTTTTTCGAGGTTAGTATACTGTGCCTCTGTCTAACAGTGACACAGAAGTGATACCCGGGGTAAACCTACAATCTCCCATCCACTCGTCAAGATTCCTCTTGAAGAGAGTCAGTGAGGGACTCTGCCTAACCTGGACTGGGATTTTATTCCAGAGTGAAGGGAGCCTCTGGGTTATGAATTTGTCCCTCCAGCATGTCCTATTTATACACTTCACAGATAAAGATTCTAGTTGTCTACTGATGTACTATGTTCTTCATATGTAAATATGTTGTAAGTAATTGCTATGTTAAATTGTTAATCGCTATGTAATCCAATGTAACTACTGTCTATTTTACTGTGGAGCTTTTCTCCCCGGGCCTCCGCTGAAAATGGACCTACGTCCAGTCGGACACTCCCGGTCAACAAATTTAAATAAAATAAATAAATAAATGTAAATAATAAGTTCTTGCATTAATAACCTGCTTCCAAATCTAGCCATGTGTCATGTGCACATAGTCACCTATTCCTAACCCCATGATCTGCATTTAACATCTGCTTCCAAAATAAGCCATGAGACCTCTTTTCATCTGTGGGTTTTTTTTTTTTTTTTTTTTTTTTTTTTTTTTTTGAGTCATCTCTTCACAAAAGCTTGACTTGTCTATCTCAGGTTCAAACTGAGCACATTGTGAGGTGTGCAGCAGAGGTCATTTGCTGATCTGTGATATGCATCTTCCTCCACTGTGATGTAAGCATGTCCAGTAGAGATCACCTACTCACAGATTTGTCAGCTCTGAGATGTGGCGATTACCCACTTATAAACCATCATCTACCCAGATGCCTGTTTGCACACTGATGGACACAGACGTTTACTTTAATTTCTGACTGTGTCTGGTTCCCTGGTGATGGATTGTGGTGTTGCATTATTATAGCAACTGACTGCTTCACTGGTTACACTAGCCATGTAAGACCTGCCTTAGGCTGTTATAGTTACTACTTGCAGAACTGACCTCCATAGTGACTGGCCACTGCTTCTCTCAATGCAGTCTCCATTCACTGGGGTTAGTCCTTGAGATCATCATTCATGTACTGGTTTACTATGGCAGTGCTGAGCACCTAGGTCTGCTTAGCTGCTCTAATAATCAATACAAAGAGAGGGGGGGGGGGAGTGCTAAGGGAAGGATAGCAGTGGTTGGAGCATCCATTATAACTATTTATAGATTCTGCATCCTTTTCCTTTATTAGCATTAAGGTTTGCACTGTCAGAGTACTGGGTTTTAGCAGGTAAGCATGAAATTGACACCTGGAAACTTCTGGAAATTACTACTGTAGGAATGCAGTCAGTTAAGATTGAGAAGTATGTTCTGTCTTTTGCAGCCAACTAGAAATTCTGTATTCTAAATGAAATTTTAGACATTTTGTTACCAGCTTTCTGTGGAGCTACAGTTTATACTTTGTTGTCATTTTTAGAAATGGCTACTAAAATTATGCACCATAAATGCACAAAAAAAAAACATTCACCATTGATACAGAAAAAGAAACCCAACTTAAGCTTACACAGAACAGAATTTGTTCAGTCCGTGGAACCTCTTCAGTAACTTGCTCCCCAGTTTCATATGCAGATACAGGTGTGAATCAGTTTTGTGTTCAGAACATGTTAATGTGCAATGTTTTTTTCCTCCCTTTCTGTATCTTAGTGGGGATACTTACTTTTCTTTTTGTTGACTTGGTTACTTCCCGTAGGCCAGGGGCCTATCTTTATGAGAGAGACCTAAGATGGCGTTTAATATGATGGGGAGAAATTTGTAGAGTGCACAAGAGAAATTCCCCCGATTCTTCGCAACAGGCACCATGGGATTTTGTACATCTACCTGAGTTATCATCAACTCAGGCAAATGGGGCCCATAGCATACAATACTATGGTTTAAGCATAATGCAAATTAAACGTGAGAATGTGAGTTTGAATTTTGATACTGATCACTTGCATAGTGTGGGACTCTGAATATGTGGTTTAATTTTCTTGTAGTCCCTGTTTATACCTGTATACAACATTCTATTTAGTATGCCTTTCCTGGTTACACACACTTCTGCCTGACGTCACCTGGATACAACTTTGGGGTGTATGTGCCTTTCCTGGTATCATACTTTCTGCATGTATAAGCAAATGATTTGACTAGATTAACCCAGAGAGGTTATGTACCATTTTCATATGTTTTTAACCTCCTCAGTAGATAGCTTCACAGACTTGCCTCCTTAAAGGACAACTACGGGCAAACATCTTGCCATGATTTACTGCACTTCCTAAAGCTGCCTGCAGCAAAATAAGTGTTCATTCCTAATTTTATTTATTTTTTTACTCTTGTCTGCCCTCATGGGGGCAGACATTGTGATTTCTTTGGAAAACTAAATCTGTCTCAATGCACAGACTGTGAGAACAAATAGCCCTACCATTTGTTGTCAGACTAGACATCCATTCACTTAGAATGGACCACCTGAAAAAAAATGGCAAGTTTGAAAGTCTGCAGCTCATGTGTCATTGGCTGGTATGTGCTGAGTTTTACAAATGTTGTTCCTATTGATGTACTACACATTCTCTGAAAGAATCTTGCAAAAGTGTCAACAAATTACTGAGATAAAAATGACTTTTCACAAGGAGCAGTTTTGCAAGTTTCATTTCCTGCCCAAGTTACTCCTTCCATCTCCCCTCCTTCAGTGGGCTACAGTCTCACATTTCAGGCTTGGGTAGATTCAACTATTTTGTCAGCTTTGCATGACAATAGACATCAAAAAAATCACAGCCTGGTGTGCCACTAAAACTGTTCCCTTATATGTCTCTTCACCTCTGAATAGCATTTCCCCAGGAATAATAATAAAAAAAAAAAAAAAAAAAAAAAAAAGCACACACATCAGTGCAGAGTTTGGGCCAATCTATCCATTTCTTATTGAGCACAGTAAAACATTCCGTTTATAATGCATTCTGGCTGCTGACATGGTAATCTTTACATAGTTCTCTTATAGCATAACCTGAACTTATGGTATTCATTGCCGAGCTTTACAACAGTTCTCAGTTTCTTAACAATGACCTCCCAAGCCTCTGATGTGACCCAGTACTTTGTCAATATACTGTAAATACATAGATTAATACAAATATTTGTGCACATATGACACGTACAATAATACACACATACCATAATTTAAAACAAGATAAATGCAATATAAATCATATCAATATAGTTATGATTTCTAGTTTATGACTCTGTTTGTCTATGGAAACTTCTTTTTGAATTTATGTTCAAGCAGTTGTATATTTGTTATATATTATCTTGTTTAATTGTTTCTCAATATTCTAACCCCTGTGTATGCTGCATCAATTGTAAAACTCTGATTTTACTCCTTTTATATTTTCTATGCTCTTTGTACAAAATAGCTATGTTTGTATAATTTATTTTTATTATTTTTTATAATTGTTTACTATGTATCTGGAGCTTTTCTCCCCCAGCCTCGCTGAAAACGGTCATCTTGTGTCCAGTCGGACTAACCTGGTAAACAAATGGAAAATAAATAAAAAATAAAATATACTAAGAAAATCGATCAATATACCAAGAACAATCCGAAACTTAAGAAAAAAATCAGAAGGAAGGAAAATGTTTCCTTGATGCTGTCATGAAAATCCCACTCACTTATTCAGATATTATGGGCAAACATATATATATATATATATCTTATAACATACATAATATATTAGGCAAAACAATGTACCCAACACACTAGTCATAGATGACTCTATAGTCAGGCACACTGATCTCCCACTTACCAGGCTAAACAAGGAGAAGGTTACTGTCAGCTGGCTGTCGGGTGCCAGGATCTGCCACATAACCCATGCACTCAGGGTCACTCCACAACCAAGTACAAATATGACTCTGTCATTGTCCATGTTGGTGTGAATGACCTGAGATATGCCTCCCTGGACTACATGAAAAGAGACATGGAAGAGTATGACCCTAGCCCTGAGTAGCATTCTGCCATCGCCCAGAATGATACCGCAGTACAAGGACAAAATGATTGACTTCAACAATTGTCTAAGCTTCTGGTGTAATTCTGAGGGGATCCAGTATCTGTCTGCCTAGGACGACATGGTCGACAGACCATGATGCTTTGCTAGAGATGGCCTGCACCTGTCGCCCATGGGATTCCGGATACTGGCTAAGGCTCTTGCCGCCCCTATAGTGCCTTTTTTAGACAAGTTTCAAATGTAACAGGAACAGGCAAGCAAAAACTGAGGGTAATGCTACTCAATGCTAGAAGTCTAAATCTCAAAATGCACTCACTCAAGGCACTCCTTAAAATGGAGAACATCGATACCTGTGCAGTGACCGAGACCTGACTCAAGGCTCCAAAGAGCACCCCTGCACTACTAGGCTATAACTCATACCACACTTTTCGGCCAAGTAACATGGACTGGAACAACAAAGGCAGAGGTGTGCCCATATTCATTAATGATATCCACACCTCCAGGCTAGTTGCTCAGCATAATGCATCCGAGGTTATCCAAGTGCAACTAACTCTGGGCAAAACTGCAATCCAAATTGTAGCTTGCTACAGATCCCCCATCATGCCCCAGGATTCCCATTCCTCTTTTCTTGATATACTGGAAAATATTAGGGTTCAAACACCCTAATAATGGGCGATTTCAACTACCCCACCATTAACTGGGAAAGCTACTCATGAACCAACTCCTTCGCTCAACGCTTTCTGGAATTCATAAATTCCAGTGCCCTGGATCAACTTATCCACACCCCCACCAAGGGCAACAATATCCTAGACCTAGTCATTACCAACATGAATGACCAGTGTTCCACACCCAAAGTCAACTCCTTGTTGGTCAGATCCGACCATAAGCTAATCACCCTAGATATCCACATCCCACCCCCACCCCACATTAAGGAAACCATGGTAAAAAAGTTGGCCATAGCCAACTTCATGCTTCTTAAGACAGAAGTGGCAAACTTCATGACACCCATGCAGACGGCCAATACAGTTACGACTGCTGAATCCTACACAAATGCACTCTATAAGCACTTACATGAGTGCATGGATCGTGCTATCCCAAACAGAACCAAGAAGCTATCCTCCAAAAAAAAAAAAAAAAAAGCCAGTCTGGTGGTCCCCTGCCATAAACAAACTACAACAGAAGGAAGAAACTGTTGCAAAAGAGAGTGAAATCCCATGAGTGGTGGAGCTCCCTGGTCAGCCTCAGTAAGAAGCTGAGATCCCTTATAAGATCCTCCAAAGCTAGCTATGAAAATAAAATCACCACTGATTCTAAGGGCAGCCACAAAGCATTCTATAGCTATGTCAAGTATCTCAATGGCAACACCCAGATCTGCTCTAAGTTACAGCACAGCTGCATGAAAATTACAGAACCAACTGATATTGCCAACATTCTGGCAGATAGGTTCAGTGCTAACTTTACCACCCTCTCACACACTAAAGGGCACTTATCTATACAGGAAGAATGCAAGAGTCCCTGTAATCGCAACTACACAGGTAAAAGCTGCACTCTCTAAAGCCAAAAAACACAGCATCCATGGGACTGGACAACATCCCAGGCTGCGTTTTACAGTCGTGGCTCCCCACCTAAGCACCATGTTCAGTCATAGCCTCACATCAGGCTTTGTGCCCACTGAATAGTGCACAACAACAGTTATCCCACTCCACAACACTCCCAGGAACTATTGTCCTATTAGCCTGATGAGCTTGGTCTGCAAGGCTATGGAACGTATAGGTTCATAGGTAGGTACTAGGCTATTGGTCCTGGGGCCTATACAAGCCCAGTCAAAAAGGTACCCTGGCTTTTACCACCTAAGAAAATTATTTTCCTGTGCCACTGTTGAGTAGAGCCACAGAGGTGATCCCCGGGGTAAATTTCCTATTTCCCATCCAATCATCAAGATTTTTCTTGAAGAGTGCTAATGAAGAGCTTTGCTTGATATATATAGGTAGTTTATTCCAGAGTATGTGAAGTCTCTGGGACAGGAATCTATCCCTCCGGCATATTCTGTTTATTGTGGTGACAAGGTTTAGATCCCTAGAGCGTGTAGCTCGGAGGGATTGGGATTTCTTTAAGTGGAGCATGTCCAAAAGCTATGGGTTTGACATAGCTTTGTATGTTAGGCAGAGATCACCTCTGAGTAGGCGATATGCGATGGAGTAAAACTGGAGTTTTCTGAGACGGTCTGCGTAGGACATCTGTTTGAGGCCGGTAATCCTCTTTGTGATTTATTTATGTGGCCTTTCCAGTTGTTGTAGATGTCTTGTGAGGTACATACCAAAAGGGGCATTGTACTCTATAATGGGTCTAATGAGTGATGAGTAGAGGGGAACAATGACCTCTTTTTTTCTGGATGAGAAACCTTTTGTGATGAGGTGTGCCACATAGAAGGATTTCCTGACTACTGTGGTGATGTGATTATCAAAGGAGAGAATACTCTCCACCTGTGTTCCAAGGTCTCTTATCATACTTTTGGTGTTAAGTATACTACCGCCTATGTTGTATTTCATGGGTACAGAGTTTTTACCAAAGGGGATGACAATGTACTTTTTGGCATTGAGCTTGAAACCATGGCTTACCAGGCATCTGAGTCAGTGAGGCCCTTTTGTAGGATGTCCACATCATTAGGAGTTTCGATTATGGCTCCTAGTTTGCAGTCATCTGTGAACTTCATTAGCCAAAGACCTTCTGTGTTAGCCTGTGCTTCAGAGAAGTAGATACCAAACAGAAGAGGAGCCAGGACTGAACCCTGTGGTACTTCACTTGTCACTGGTCTGAAGTCGGATTTGGAGTCTGTTACTTTCACAGTGTGGGTTCTGTCAGTGAACCAGTTGCCAACCCGTCTTGTGACATAGGGATTTATACCTAGTTTAGTGAGTTTATCTATAATTCCAGAGTGGGGGATGGTGTTGAAAGCCTTGGCAAGATCTAGATAGGCTGTGTGAACCACCTTACCCTTGTCTATGGCTTTGGTGACTGCTTCAAAGAAGTCTATCAGGTTTAGGAGGCATGATTTGCCTTTTACAAACCTGAACTGGGTGGAGTCCAGAGTTTGGAGATTACCAATGTCTTTGTTTATAAGTTCCATGATGATACGTTCCATGGCCTTGCAGACCAGGCTTGTCAGGTTAATCGGGCGGTAGTTCCCGTGGTCCATGGTGGCTCCTCCCTTGTGGAGTGGAATAACCATAGCAGTGCACCAATCAGCAGGCACAAAGCCTGAGGTGAGGCTATGATTGAAAAAAAAAATAAACAGCCTCTGCAAGGCTCGAACCCAGGACCCTGCACACCATAGCCAAAGTGATTTACCACTAAGCCCTGTCAGATATCATCATGGAACTCATAAATAAAGACATTGGTAACCTCCAAACTCTGGACCCCACCCAGTTCGGCTTCTCTGAGGCAGTTGATGAGGCTAAGGTGGTTCACACAGCCTAGCTTGACCTCGTCAAGGCTTCTTACACCATCCCTCATTCTAGAATTATAGCTAAACTCACTAAACTAGGTATAAAACCCTACGTCACAAGATGAGTTGCCAACTGACTCACTGACAGAACCCACACTGTAAAAGTTGCAGACTCCAAATCTGACATCAAACCAGTGACAAGTGGAGTACCACAGGGTTCAGTCCTGGGACCTCTACTGTTTGGTATCTACTTCTCTGAAGTACAGGCTAACACGGAAGGCCTCTGGCTAACGAAGTTCGCAGATGACTGCAAACTAGGAGCCATAGTCGAGTCCCCAAATGATGTGGACATCCTACAGAAGGGCCTCACTGAGACAAATGCCTGGTGTTAAAGCTATGGCCTCAAGCTTGATGCCAAAAAGTGCATTGTCATCCCCTTTAGTAAAAACTCTGTACCCGTGAGCTACCATAGAGGTGGTAGTCTACTTAACACCGAATGTGTGATGAGACCTTGGGACCCAGGTGGACAGTAGTCTCTCCTTTGATAATCACATCGCCACAGTAGTCAGGAAGTCCTTCTACATGGCACACCTCATCACAAAAGGGTTCTCATCCAAGAAAAAAAGAGGTCATTGTTCCCCTTTACTTGGCACTCATTAGATCCATTATAGAATACAACGTCCCTTTTGGAATGTACGTCACAAGACATTTGCAGCAGCTGGAAAGGCCGCAGAAGTACCTCACAAAAAGGATTACTGGCCTCAGACAGATGCCCTACACTG
The DNA here is from genome assembly GCF_019279795.1 of Protopterus annectens. Classification (NCBI taxonomy): domain Eukaryota; kingdom Metazoa; phylum Chordata; order Ceratodontiformes; family Protopteridae; genus Protopterus; species Protopterus annectens. Next base: position 189,674,443 of record NC_056733.1, read on the forward strand.
ACCATCTAAAAAAAACTCCAGCTTTACTCTGTAGCATATCATCTACTCCGAGGTGATTTCTGCCTAACATATACAGCTATGTCAAACCCAGAGCTGTTGGACATGCTACACATAAAGAAATCCCAATTCCTCTGAGCTACACGCTCTAGGGACGTAAACCTTGTCACCACAATAAACAGGACATGCTGGAGAGATAGATTCCTGTCCCAGAGACTTCCCATACTCTGGAACAAGCTACCCTTCTATGTCAAGCAAAGTTCCTCATTAGCACTTTTCAAGAAAAATCTTTGAGTGGATGGGAGATAGGAAAATATACCCCAGGAATCACTTCTGTGGCTCTGCTCAACAGTGGCACAGAAAAATAACTTTCTTGGGTGGCATAAGCCAGGGAAACTTGTTGGCTAGGCTTACTTAGGCCCTTAGGTCGATAGCCTAGTACCTACCTATGAACCTATTATTAGACTAAATACAATATTATGTAGCATTGAAATGTGCTGACATAAGAGTGATAGTTCATTATTTACCCATAAAGCAAATGTCAGAGTGGAAAAGTTCAAATAGTGGATAAAGAGGAGGAAGGGAAGAGAAGAAAAAGTATTTGTTAGAAGTAATAATTAGGGTAGATATGGGAGGCAGGAGAAAAATGAGTAAAAGCAACATTACAAGTAAGAGAAACTAAACCAATGAAGAGAAGAAATGACATGGACAACAAGGTTTACTGTGTGTGTGTGTGTGTGTGTGTGTGTGTGTGTGTGTGTGTGTGTGTGTGTGTGTGTGTGTGTGTGTGTGGTGTAAAAGAACTATAAAGCAAATCTGCACTGATACCTGCTTGCTGCCCTGCTGAGGGGGGACACTTGTGCAAGTGCAGTGGACTTTCTCCAGTAGGAAGGGATGGCAGCATACCTCTCAACATCATAGAACAAGAAATCTGGACAAGGCCATAAATAATAGGGGACAAAGGCCCAAAAATGGAACAATTTATAAACATTGCACTTACAAACTTAGAAAGTTGATAAACAGGTTTTGCATTAGAGTGAATTTTCTTAAGGATATGAAGTCTGAAAATCAAATGCCTTTCAACTTTCTGACTTCAGTGTTCAATGATTTGCCAGTGATCTGACAGAAAACTGCAATTTTATGAAAAACATACAAAAAATCTGGACTTTCTGCAAAAATCTGTACTGTTGAGAGATATGAATGGGAGTCTTGAACCAACACCCATCAATCATTTTCATTTGTTTGCCAAAGCCATTACAGCAGTGTTTTGCAGAGAGGTGGGAAAAGCCTTAAATTTGACTGGTATGTTGTGTGGGTGTGGGTAGCTGTGTTTGTGGAAGGTGGAGATGTGCCTTTGTAAGTGTGGTGCGAATGTTATGGATTATGAAATGGAGAGATTGAGTAAAATTGTGCTCATTGAAGTCCCTAGCAATTTCATCACTGCTTGATTCAGACATATACATTCCCCTGTGTTTGTCAGTACTATGATTGAGTGCATTGTTTTGGAGTGTAGTTTCACTGCTACAGCTGCTGCTACTCTTTCAATACAAGTATCTGCTTTGGAAGTTTTCTCCAGGAGTCTGTTGCTAAAAGGATGAGAGACATGCTACAGGTATACAACTAAGACAAACTAGATAAAGCAATAGTAAGAAAAAGTACTAGGTCACATCAGAGGCTTGGGAGGTCATTGTTAAGAAACTGAGAACTGTTGTAAAATTTATCATTAAATACCATGAGTTCAGGTTATACTATAAGAGAATAACTATGTAAAGATAACCATGTTAGCAGCCAAAATGCATTAGAAGTTGAATATTTTACTGTGCACATTTTAAACTCTGGACTGATGCGTTTGCTTTTTTTTTTTTTTTTTTTTTTTTTTTTTTTTTTTTTTATATTCCTGGGAAATGCTATTCAGACGTGAAGAGGCATAGAGACATACAAGGGAACAGATTTAGTGGCACACCAGTTTGTGATTTTTTTTATGTCTATTGTCATGCAAAGCTGACTAAATAGTTGAATCTAGTAAATCTGGAAATGTGAGACTGTAGCCCACTGAAGGATGGGAGATGGGAGGAGTAACCTGGCCAGGAACTGAAACTTGCAAAACTGCTTCTTGTGAAAAGTCTTTTTTATCTCAGTAATTTGTTGACACTTTTGCAAGTTTCTTTCAGAGAATGTGTAGTACATCAGTAGGAACAACATTTGTAAAACTCAGCGCATACCAGTCAATGACACATGAGCTGCAGACTCTCAAACTTGGCAGTTTTTTTCAGGTGTTCCATTCTAAGTGAATGGAAGTGACAACAAATGGTAGGGCTATTTGTTCTCAGTCTGTGCATTATGGGACAGATTTAGCTTTCCAAAGGAATCACAATGTCTGCCCCCATGAGGGCAGACAAGAGTAAAAACAAAATAAAATTAGGAATAGGTTCATAGGTTCATACTAGGCTATCTGCCCTAGGGCATTTATAAGCCTAGCCAGAGTGTGTTTGGCTTTCGCCACCCATTTTAAATTCATTTTGCTATGCCCTTTTTCGAGGTTTGTATACTGTGCCTCTGTCTAACAGTGACACAGAAGTGATACCCGGGGTAAACCTACGATCCCCCATCCACTCATCAAGATTTCTCCTGAAGAGAGTCAATGAGGTACTCTGCCTAACCTGGACTGGGATTTTATTCCAGAGTGAAGGGAGCCTCTGGGTTATGAATCTGTCCCTCCAGCATGTCCTATTTATTTCAGTGCTGAGGTTCAAGTCTCTCGAGTGCGTAGCCCGATGGGATTTGGATTTTCTGAGGTGCAGCATGTCCATTAATTCTGGATTGGACATGGCTTTATACGTCAGGCACAGACTGCCTCTGAGCAGGTGGTATGCCACTGAGTAGAGCTGGAGTTTCTTTAACCGAGCAGCATATGGCGTCTGTTTGAGCCCTTTGATCCTCTTGGTGAGGTACTTTTGGGGTCTTTCCAGTTGCTGTAGGGTACATCCCAAAAGGGGCATTGTACTCAATTATGGCCTGATGAGGGATGAGTAAAGAGGCACGATGACCTCCCTTGATCTAGATGTGAATCCCTTCATGATTAGGTGGGCTATATAAAATGTTTTTCTAACCACTTTTGGCCACGTGGTTGTCAAATGAGAGATTGCTATCAACTTGGGTCCCCAGGTCCCTAATTACTTCTTCCGTACTTAATGGATTACCACCTATGTGGTAATTTGTAGGCACTTTGTTTTTGCCAAAGGGGATGACTATACACTATTTGGCGTTTAGCTTGAGGCCATGGCTCTGGCACCAGTTGTCTGTTTCTGTGAGTCCCTTTTGGAGGATGCTTGTGTCGGCTGGAGAGTCGATTATGGCGCCCAGTTTGCAGTCATCTGCGAACTTGGTCAGCCACAGTCCTTCCGTGTTGGCCTGTACCTCCGAGAAATATATACCGAACAAAAGAGGTCCCAGGACTGAGCCTTGTGGGACGCCACTTGTAACTGGTTTGGAGTCTGACATGGCTCCAGCAATTCTAACCATGTGGGTTCTGCCCTTGAGCCAGTTTGCAACCCATCTAGTGACATAGGGGTTTATATTTAAGCTGGTGAGCTTATCTATAATGCCCGAGTGGGGTATTGTATCAAAGGCTTTTGCGAGGTCCAGGTAGGCTGTGTGGACCACCTTCCCCTCGTCAATGGCCTTGGTGACTGTTTCAAAGAAATCGACCAGGTTTAAGAGGCAGGATCTGCCCTTAACAAAGCCGAACTGGGTAGGATCCAGTGTCTGTAGGTCCCCAATATCTTTATTTATGAGGTCCATGATGATCCTTTCCATAGCTTTGCAGACCAAGCTAGTCAGGCTTATGGGGCGATAGTTTCCAGGATCCGTTGAGGCACCACCTTTGTGGAGAGGGACCACTGTTGCTGTACGCCACTCTTTGGGTACATATCCTGTGTTAAGGCTGAGATTGAACAGTAGTTTTATGTTTGGGTTTAGCTCTTCTTGGAGTTCATGTAGGACGCAGCCCGGGACACCGTCTGGTCCCATTGATGCTGTGTTTTTTGATTTGGAGAGGGTGGCTCTTACCTGAGCATCTGAGATGTCAGGGGGATAGCACTCTGCTGGGATAGATATTTGCCCTTTTGGTGGGGAGGGGGGGAGTTTGCGCTGAACCTGTAAGCTACGATGTTGGCAATGTCTGTGGGTTCGGTGTATTTTTTGTCATTTTGGACCAATTCTGAGCATATCTGGGAATTCCCACCTAGGTCCCTAACATGACTAAAGAAAGCCTTGTGATTATCCTTAGTGTCCTGTCCAGTTTTTCTCTCGAAGCTGGCCTTAGACGATTTTATGAGTGCCCATAGTTTTTTGCTAACACTGATCAGAGATGCCGTCCCTTTTTGGGATTTTGCTCTATCATGTAGTAGCTTCCTCCTTCTGTTGTATAGTTTGTTTATGGCTGGGGTCCACCAGACAGGACGTCTGCCTTTGGAGGATTGGGTCTTGGTTTTATTTGGGATTGCATGATCCATGCTTTCCTCAAGGTGTTCATAGAATGCGTTTATAAAGGATTCTGCGGTCTGGGCCGTATTTTCCACAGGCCCGGTGGCTCTGAAGGATTCCACCTCGGTTTTGAGGAGTGTGAAATTTGCTTTAGAGAAGATTTTCACTGTGGTTTTCTGGGCAGGGGGTAGGGTCGGGATGTGTGAATATCCAGTGAGATTAGTTTATGGTCTGATCTTACCAGTGAGGGATACACTTCTGGTCTGGAGCATATAGTCCCCATGTTGGTGATGATCAGGTCCAGTATGTTTTCCCCTCTTGTGGGAGTGGTAACAAGTTGTTCCATAGCATTTGAGTTTACAAATTCTAGGAACCTTTGAGCTAGGGTGTTGGAGCTAGAGTAATGCTCCCAGTCTATGTTTGGGTAGTTGAAGTCGCCCAATATAATGGTGTTTGGAGAGACCTTCATATTTTCCAGTGTTCTCAGGAAGGCCGAGTGGGGTTCCTTGGTTTGGGAGGGTGGTCTGTAGCAGGCTATAAACTGGAAGGCAGTTTTACCCACTGTTAGTTGCACATGGATAGTCTCTGATGCTTCATGCTGTGCCACCAACCTGGAGGTGTGGGTATCTTTGACGAATATTGATACTCCCCCTCCTTTTCTGGTTCGGTCCAAGTTTTGGGGCTGAAAAGCATGGTATGAGGTATAACCTGGTAGTGCTGGGGTGCTCTTGGGAGCCTTGAACCAGGTTTCTGTTACTGCACAGATATCGATGTTCTCCATGCTAAGGAGAGTTTCAAGTGCATGCATCTTGAGGTTTAGACTTCTGGCGTTGAGTAGCATTACTTAGTTTCTTATCCCTTGTGATACCTATGGAGGTGGGTTTGTCTTTTGAGCCTTGCCTAAAAAAGGCACTTTGGGGGGTAGCAAGAGCCTTTGCCAATATCCAAAAGCCCAGGGGTGACAGGTGCAAACCATCCCTAGCGAAGCATCGTGGCTTGTCGGGCATGTCATCCCAGGCTGACAGGCATTGGATCCCATTTGAATGACACCAATATTTAAGCCAATTGTTGAAATTGATCATCTTGTCTTCATATTGTGGCATCATTCTTGGTGAGGGTAAGATGCTACTCAAGGTCAGGGTCATACCGGCCTGGGCTACATGCTCAGAGAGCTCCTCTATGTCTCTTTTCATGTAGTCCAGGGAGGTACATCTCAGGTCATTCACACCAGTATGGACAATGACCGAGTCATATTTGTACTTGCCTTGGAGTGACCTGAGTGCTTGTGTTATGTGGCGGATCCTAGCGCCCACAGGCAGCTCACCGTGACCTTCTCCTTGTTCAGCCTGGTGAGCGGGACGTCAGTGTGCCTGACGATAGTCACCTATTACAAGTGTATCAGGTGTGTTGTTTAGCCTTAAGGGCTGTGACTGTTCGGCACACTGGCTTTGTGAGCTATGTGTTGCACATGTTTTGTTTTGGGATAGCGGTTGCTTGGGTGTCTGCTTTGGAGGTCTCTGCTGCTTAGGCAGATTTTTATTTAGAGCCTCCGAGTATGTTTTTCTGTGTTTATGTGTTTGGTTTGCTGTCGTGGTAGGTCTATGTGAGACTGGAATTGTAGTGAGTGTGGTTTCCTTCTCCTCCTAACTGGTTACGCCAGTACTGAGTTGAGAGAGCTTAGCCTCCAGTTTGGCTATATGGTTGCATCTCTCACATGTGTTGGAATTTGTTGGGAGGAGGAGAGGGTTGTCTGTGTACATGAGGCAGTTGTAACATTGCCTCAAGATTCCCAGATTCACCAGCTGGACCGGAGAGGAGATTGACAACTGACCTTTGGACATGCTAGAATAGTATTGGGAATTCCTTTATAATTGAAAAAAAGGGCCAATGGGGAACAAGGTACTCAAGGGGAGTTTGTGAGGGTGTAGTGCTTTTAATTTTTTAGTGCTGACTTATATAATTGCTTTAGTGAGCAAGTGCCAGGTAACTTAAGCACAATGTGTTACAGGTAATTTAAATGCAAAAATGACAAACAGTAACTTTCTTTCAAGTGAAAGAAGGAAATAAGTACAGTAAGCAATGCAGATATCACTAGGGATCCACAGAAGTGCTAAAAGGCCGCGTTTTAGGTGGAATTAGCGTTTCAGGGAAATACACAAACAACAAGCATACAAATAAAGCTAGATTCAGCAGGCCTGGATCTAGTCTATGCTACAGCAAACAAGGTGTACCAATTTCAGTAAGAAGCAGTTCAAATATGCAGGCACTATAAGCCTTTAACCAGAAATTCCCAGCTCAGAAGGGCAGAGTCCAGCCTCTCCTCCCACAAGAGTGCAGACCACGAACCCTCTTAATGTAAAATAACTGGCCTGAAACTCAAGTGCTTAAACCAGAATTAATACACTTTTAGAATAACAAACACTGAGCCCTCAATCAGCAGTTCCCAACTTAGAAGGATGTAAGCTACCTGTCCTGCCACTACAGTGCAGACCACAAACCCTCTTAATGTAAAACAACTGGTTTGAAGCCCAAGTGCTTAAACTAAAAGGCTTAGAGTGATTTACACCAAGCAGTAATAAATACAATTGAGTACTTTTAAGATGACGCAAAAGCAAAATAAAGTAGGAAGAAACACAAATACAGTAAAAGCAGATTTTTTTTTTTTTTTTTTTTTTTTTTTTTTTTAGTGAGCAAATGAGATGGGCCCAGGAGGAGTATCCAAGTGCAATTTTACAAGAGGGGCAGGCAGTTTCAAAGCCACCAAGATTAACACCAAGACAAAAACAGGGACAGTGGGCGGGACCCTTCTGAAAAACACAGTCACAGCTACCAGCTAGCTATTCCTCAATGCAACACAAACAAATTACTTTAAATCGTGTATTATTTGATAAAAGTGCAGATAAAAGTTACTTAGCTTCACTTATACGTTCAAATGATAGCATACAGGTCTTAACCAGCCAAAGCTCACAGTTTAAACAGAAGATAATTCACTGTACCACTTGTATAAGACAGAAACTGAATAACAATAAAGGACACTACCCCCACTATCACTGGCTATGCAGGTTTTTTTTAACAAGCCTTAACTGAAAAATACCACTTGTACTACTGGAAAACACAGTCACAGCTTCCAACTAGCTATTCCTCAATGCAACACAAACAAATTACTTTAAATCATGTATTATTTGATAAAAGTGCAGATAAAAGTTACTTAGCTTCACTTATACATTCAAATGATAGCATACAGGTCTTAACCAGCCAAAGCTCACAGTTTAAAATGAGTACTTATTTTGCTGCAGGCAGCTTTGGGAGGTGTAGTAAATCATGGCAAGATAAAACATATGTTTTCTTCATCATTTGCCTGTAGTGGTCCTTTAAGGGAGAATATGCCTACTGATGTTACCCCTCGGTTTATGTCCTCTGCCATCCTGTTGCCGCAGAGTAGATTAAAAATCTCTACTTGTTGCTTCAGAGACAGTGACTGTGGTTTCAGATGACAGCTGTGATGAGTATGTGAAATTCCAGCTGTCAGATGCATTAACAGGAGACAGTAGATGTCCTAAACTCCCTGCAAACTGCAGAGCTGCTGTGACCTATAATGTGTCAGTGCAGCACATTGAAAATACACTGCTGTGGTTGTAAGATGCAAAGATTTACTGCTCACATCTCATGCCATTCCTTTTCTGCCCCAAGTTTAACCAGGCTGCATGACCACAACCCCAATGGAACCCTTTGCACCAAGAAGTTGGTCTGAACTCTGTATTTAACTAAAAAAAAAATCACAATCATAAGAGGCAAGTGAACATAAAAAGCAATAATGTGACCACCTATTCATTGCACACGAAAACATAACTTATTAGCTCATCAAGTTTTATCCGGATGTTAAGGTTTACTTTCACTTTGAGAAATTTCATTCTTTTTCAAAGCTGCAGTGAGTTAGAAATTGCATGCAGCATGTTAAGAGTTTATCCACCTAGTTTAAAACTCTGTTAAAGTTGTGCATCTCAGCAGCAGTTGTAATTCTGCCTCCGGACTATGAGAGACAGTCCTGCACATTCTTAGTATCACCCTACTTGTGGTGTAGATCTCAAGCTTTATGTAACAAAATGTTTTATATCTTATTTCATCCCATCTTTAAATAGCATGTTTGTATTGTAGTATGTTAGTACTGCTGTTGAGTGTACTGGACCCAGTTTATTGGCTATAACTTCATTCTCTCTGTGTTTTTCTCATACCTACACCTGATTAGAGTAATTTTGGCTATTGCATATTGTATGCATATGGGTAACATGCAAGTACGTTATCTAAATAGGCTAATGAATATACACTGTTACAATTCATACCTAAAATGCTGCCCCACTAACATACATTGATATTTTTTTTTAACCAAAACTAGATTACAAACCCTTTAAAATGAGTTTTCTGTGATTCTTCGCGTTGTAAATATTAGCTATGATGTTGCTTTTAAGCATATGGCTTTAGTTAACATTTATTGAATGTATTTTATGCAGAGAAGTGGATACTAAGCAAACTTCAAGATGACTAGAGTATACTGCTGTCAAAGTATTTAGTTTCTCTTTGAGTAAAATGTAACTTTTTTATTTATGACTGTGTAGTAACCCGCGGTGGTGGTGCTGTGGTAGCTTTGTCGCCTCACAGTAAGACGCTGTCCGGTTCAATTCTCAGCTAGAGCGTCTTCTGCGTGGAGACATGCATGAATGGGTGTACCTTCGTTGAAGGTTGTGCGTCAGGGATGGTAACTCGGCATGTAAAAGTCAACTACCAGTCATTAGAGGACCGGAGTTCCGCTGTGGCGGCCCCTAACCGGGAAAAGCCGAAAGACACAACAACAACATTTATGACTGTGTAGTAACAGAATGCTGTACTGCAAGCTAGGTTTCTTAATGAAGTGGAGGTTGGAAATCTTTGGGAATTCCTGGAATTGTGCCATTCATTGGAAAAGGGGTCAAAAATTACTAGTGCCATAAAATTAGCAATATGGTTTGTAATGTTCATTTTGTACATGTCTCTCAACATCAGAGCAGGCTGTAATCTTGTGGAATTAAGGAATTATTTTGATAAACAGTTGCAGCCTACATGATCATACCTGACTGATGCTGGAAACAGCTAGCCACATAAATGAAACAGGACAGATTACATTTTGTCCAAAAGTGTTTTGCCTTGTGCTTGGTCACCACTGGATGAAAATGGTATTTTACAACCGATTGAATATGTTCTACTTGTTCTTCTCTGACTTGGACATTTGCCACCATCTCCTGTGTGCACACTCTTCTCAATGGAAAAGGAAGATTTACCTCTGTCTCCACACCCTGAGTATCAGACACACAGCTGCCCGAACAAGCTGGGTACCTGTATCTGCATCGGCATACACTCTGCTTATTGATCTTTTAAGGACTGAATTGTAACCAGTTTTCCTTCTATCAGAGAGTGAGAGTCCATCTAATTCCATAAGAACATGGAGATTGTTGTCCTCCCATCCGTTCTAACTCCATCTTTAGTTAATTTCTAAAATGTATAACCCCTGCTAGGGTTTCTTTTTTCTGTCATATTCCATATTATCTGTCACTGTTGGTACCTTTTGTGTGGGATTTCAGAAGTTCCCAAGTGTGAGAATTCCATGTTTGGCTTTATTTTACTTTCCAAACTTGATCTGTTTCCATGCACATATTCAGTTCTTTTTGCCTTCCTTTGTTCAATTTTAGCAGCAGCGTAAATAGACCAGAATTAATGTATAGCTGTCACAGAATGTCTTCAGACACCTGAACAGCTACAATCTTTTAATATTCTGTTTTAATGATTTCACCTTATTTAATTACATTTTATTGTTTCTGCCTAAAAATGATTTCTAGTAATTCATCTTATCTGCCCATTACTAGAAATCATTTTTAGGCAGAGACAATAAAATGTAATTCTAGTAATTCATCTTATCTGTCCATTGAATGCCACGGTGGTACAGCGGTAGCGTTGTTACCTCACAGCAAGAGGTTCTCCTGTTCAATTCTCTGCTTCGCTTGAGAGTGCTTTTCTGTGTGGAGTCTGCATGTCCTCCCCGTGATTGGGTAGCATTCGAAAGACATGTGTGCGTAAATGGGCATGCCTTCGTTGAAGGTTGGGCATCGAGCTGGCACCTCGGCATTTCGTAAAAGTCTACTGCCAATCATTAGCGGACCAGAGTTCCACTGTGGCGACCCCTTACTGGGAAAAAGCCGAAGGACAAACAACATCTTATCTGCCCATTATCAAACAAGTAAATAACTAAGAAAAGCAAAGTAAAAACTCTTGGTGTATTAGAGTTATATGTATATTGCCATATATGAGATAAGTATTAGGATCTCTGTAATATACAGTGTAACTGGGAGACGGTTATAAACTGATGTCACCCACAAGGTGCTAACTAGGAGATCTTTTTTGCTGTCTGCGTTAAGTAGTAGATGTGTGCTGATGTCACACACATGATGTGAATTGTGTGTTTGTGTTTTGAAAGGGCTATGTCATTAGTGGGTACATACCATACTCTCAAAATGTCCTGCCTTTACAATGAATTGGGAGCATCAGTTAGCATATGTACTAATTGCAGAATTTTTCTGTCTTGGAAGGGCCTTTACAAGTAGTGGATCAGAAACTCTGTCAATATTAATATAACCCCATTATTGAAACTCTGATATGACAAGGGAAGGTTGTTTGTGTATTTCCTTTATTAACTATTTTTTACCATTTCTTTATTAACTATTTTTTTACCATTCTTTATTCAGACAATTGTCATTTTGGATAGGATTTTTTGACAACACATACACATTTGTTGGCCAGTAGATGAAGCCTATGTTTTGATTAAAATGTCTTTAATATGTGGTTGAACTATTTAAAACATATTTGTTTGTATCTTTCGGCTTTTCCCGGTTAGGGGTCACCACAGCGGAACTCCAGTCCGCTAATGATTGGCAGTTGATTTTTACGTACCGGCTTGCCAGGCCTGACGCACAACCTTCAACACCACCACCAGGTACATATATATATATATATATATATATATATATATATATATATATATATATATACAAAATATATTGAACTGTTTTTATGTTTTTTATGTTTATTGTATTTTACATGGTAACTCTGTATATGAACTTTAAAGTGCCACAAATTATGTGTTTTAACTGGATTTTAATCAGATTCATGTTTATGGAGCTATCAATTAATTTAATTAATTTATTTAACTAACTTAGTTGATTGGGGGAGGATTTGGATTGGTGCATTATAATGACACCTATAAAAAAGGATGACTCTTTGGTGCAATGTTTTTGATTTCTGAAGAAGTCTACGTGGCTAGACGAAAACATGTGGTAATTGGTAGCATTAAATAAAGCTTATACTTTTTGGCTGGTGTCTCAGATTTTCGCCTTTTTGAAGTGGATTAGTGGGTACATACCATACTTTCAAAATTTCCTGCCTTTACAATGAATTGGGAGCATCAGTTAGCATATGTACTAATTGCAGAATTTTTCTGTCTTGGAGGGGCCTTTACTAGTAGTGGATCAGAAACTCTTTGTCAGTGGGTCTAGGGCTTTACCTTCAAAAGCATACAATTTGCAATTGTTTTAATAAAAAGCATGTACAAAGGATTTGTTGTTTTTTTTTTTTTTTTTTTTTTTTTCCCCCCATAGTGGTTGGTATCTACGTATTGTGCCTAGAATTCTCATTTGTGCAAATCATATTTTCGGGCATTGCTTGCAACTTTCCACAATTTTACAGATTTTTGCCTTAGTTTTAGTCTGTTCCTCTTAACAGGTATACTTTTCTGGTAAATCATTGAGGACTGAAGTCACTGTATAGTAACATTTCAGTTCAGACTTCATATCCTTCAGAAAATGCATGCTAATTCAACATCTGTTATTCTACCAACTTTCTAAGTTTATTAAGAGCAATATTTAAAATGTGTCTGTTTTTGGTCCTTTGTCCCCAATTCTCTTTGGCTTTATTCATAATTCTTGCACTAAGAGGTTGAGAGGTATGTTCCTGGGAGCTAGTTGTCTGTCTAAAGAAGCTCTAACTGCAACACTAGCAGCCTATGCTCAAGTAGCAGGCTTAGATGTAGATAAATCACCAGGAGCAGGGGTGAGTGGGCAGGTGAAGCCAGCTTATATTCCTATCATCTTCCCTGCAAGAACACCTCCTGATCATATGTCTTATTCATTTATCTTTTTTGCAAAGCTGATAATATTGTCTTCCTAGAACATCTTTGATTATGCCTTGTCTTACTACACATTTCATTTCAGGCAGTTATTTTTTTTCCAGATACAGCAATAAGTTGCTAGTTAACAGAATTCCTTTTAATGGTGGGTCTTTTTGCAGTAATTTGATTAGCATTGCTGATGGTGTATTTTGCTCCTGTAAATAATGATTCTCTTTCGGGACTGACAGAGCACCATTTTGAGTGTTACATCTTGCTTAGCACAGAAGTTCAAGCTGAGAACTTGTTTGTCTCAGTGAGGCATTGTGGCTTCTCTTGTCCATTATTTCATTGTCTGATTTGGGTTATTTGTGACATGTCTTTGGTTTCTGATGGCTAAATGCATTGTGCTGTGATTAAAGGACCTGTTGTCTCAGTGTTTGTAATGTTGAATAATGTGCCAGCACATGCATGTGGTTCGCTCATGAGCAGTGTTACAGGTATTTGTTTCCCAGCTTTTTCTTTGTTTATGTGTTTGTTTCTGTAGCTGTTTGCCACATGACCATTTCAGTTAGCTGTGTGTAGTGCGTTTAATAGAAGTACATCACAATTTGTTGTGTTCTGTGAGGTGCTTCAGTAGCCTGCAAATAAGGGCACTATTTCCTTGCTAGAATTGTATTGTTTGCAAAAGCTAAACAGAGGTACATAAAGAGGAGGGTGGCACAGACCATCATCTCTGCAAACTGATCCTTTTTATGGTTTAATATTTCATTTGTATTTCATCAAAATGTACTTCTGCTGCTTCCATTCATTCCCGAGTTGCTCCAATTGCTGTGAAGACAGCAAAAGTTGCAGAATCATTGTATTAAAGTATTTTGTTTTTTTTCCTGGTTAGCATTAAGGTCCTTAAAGTGTTTACTGAGCTTAGCAGTATGAGTTCCTTACACTGTACAGGCTGCTGTTTTATTAGTTGCATTTAAACTGTAAGTTACATACAGCAATGTATGTGCTACTTGTTTGATTTTGTTGATGCACAACAGAGGATAATGCATTCACTTCTCCCAAAATAGTGTGAGGTAGCTTGTTGTCTACCTGCCTGGATGATGTATTAAAGCAACTGTTATCTTGTAAAAAGCCATGAAAAATGCTGCCTTCTTGTTTTCTTAGATAAAAGTTAATTTTATAAATCTGAAAGCAAAATGCTTTAGCAAAATATGAAACAGTGCAAATAATTAAATTCTAGAACAGCAAGTTTAATAAAAAGTGAGAAATCATTCACACTGCGTATGTGTATGTGCATGTGTTTACTCTCCTATAAAGTCATGCATTTCAATGAGAGATGCCACAGGAAACTTGACTGAAGTTCATCTTTTTTCCAGTGCCCCAGCAGTTATCCATGTTATTTCCATGCTGCAGTGTTCATGAGGTAATGGAAATTAGCTGTAGAAAGACATCCACCCAGCTGGCCTGACCCATAGGACTTTGCAAATCTGAGTGGAAGCTGAATACTCCCTAGTTCTGGAATGCATGTGTGCACCTTAAATAAAAGGGGAAGTAGGCCTGTTTGCACCTGTCATATGCTGTATTTCATTGTGCAGGGTTCCCAGTTGCTCGGTCCTGAACCTCGGCTCCAGTCTGCAAAAATCTCCAAAAGCTGTGTACCCATTGTGGAAATATTTTCAGCAGATTATTTCAACTGTTTTTTTTCCTTCTGTTTTTTAAGTAAGAGTGGTACCAAAGGAAACTATTTACATTTCCTGGAATGTACCTTAAACAGATCTAGAAAAGATTTGCAGTTATGTCAGATCCTATGTGCAATATGATGATTTAAATGTGCCCGTTTTGCGTATGGGCCCAACTTTGTTGTATATTTCTAGGTTTGTATGGTTTTCACCAAGAAATCCCATCGAAGTAGACATCATTATGAAGAATGCCAGAAAGCACAACACCTCTCTTCTCAACTGTCCCTGTTGTGGAGGAACGTACCTGTTTTCAGGCCTGAATTACCCTTGCACATGATGTACCTTTTTTGAAGGTATGGCCCTATTTCCAGGCTTAATTTGCTCCTTCACATAATTTTCTGAATCCTCCCTCATCACTTAGTTTTGAAGATGTTCAGTATGCACAAAAGCACACTAAACAACCAACATACTAATGGCACCATTAATTTAAAGAAAAAGGATACATGATTTACATCTCCCTTTTTCAGAAGCAAAAATAAGTGGCATTGTATGCTAGAATTCTGCAATGCAGTTCATTAAAGTCTGCAAGTTTTACACTGTCTCTTTGATAATGTGCTTATATATTTTCCATAATTTTTGTTACTATTTAGAAACACGTTTAAAAAAACAGAGCACCCAACATTCCTGCTGGAAGTGGAAAGAGTTGTATGCTATTTGTATTCAGATTTTATGCTAAATGGAAGTCCAGACTTTTGGCTGGCTGTACCTATTTTTCAAGGGCCTTTGTAGCCATTTTCAATGCCTGTAGGTTGAGTGGTCTGAACAACGGCAGAAAGCTATTTCTGGCAAAGTGATGGAATTTTTTTTTACTAGCGCAAGGACTATCAGATTCCCAGATTATCAGGAGTGTCATTGCTACCTTGTCAAGTTTTTAATCTTGTTTTTCTATTCAAGTAACATACATGCTTAAGCAATTTCATTGTGTCTTCTTAACCTGCCCCTTGCAAATTACGTGGTAGAAAAAAGTTCTATTTGTCTGTCCATCAAGCACAGTTCCACTTCTTTGGGACCTTAGTTTTGTCCTAGAGAAACTGACTTTGGATTTATTTATTTATTGATTGATTGATTGATTAATATTTGTTTACTGGGATAGTGCAATGGTCAGTATTGATCAATTTCAGGCTAAGCCCAGGTGAAATACAAAATATTTCACAAATAAAATGCAGAAATGTAAGCAGTAACGGAATAGTTCAGAATCGTTACACAGAAAAAAAATAGATAAACATACCAGTGAGCAAGCAGAGTGAAATGTACAATCAGAGTGTAATTTACAATATATGCATTAGTTTCTAAAGTGGGTACATTTTCTGTGAATCTTGAGAGAGGAGAACAGACTCTGAAAGGAAATGGAGGATATGTCTTGTGTTGAAGCAGGAACATTTGGATTGAATTCAGTGGGTTTTTTTTAGCTGCATTCTGAATTTGGAATACATGTTTAATTTCTTAATGTCAATGGAGAGAGCTTGCCAAAGGATAGGTGTCTGGGAGGAGATAGCATGTGCAGAGCTGTGGAGTTTGGATCTATGGGTAAAAGAGTTTGTGTGACTTGAGTAGTGTCTCAGGTTGTAAGATTCTTTTATGAAGTTTAGCTGCAAGGGGAGTAGTAGTTTTTAGAGTTGGGATCCTAGAAGTAGATCTGTGTTTTATGGATAGTCATTTGGCTTTTTCTAGGGTGATGCAATGATGCTCATAAAGAAGTGAGTCGGTAATGAACCTGCAAGTGCTGTTAAAGATGGTCTGGAGCATGGTGATGTTTTTCTTATAGGCAGAAGCAAAAAAAAACTGGAAGCCTGTATTCAAGTTTAGAAAGCTGAATTCCTTTGCCTATGTAAACTCTTTAACAATTAATTTGTAAATAATTTTATGCATTATCTGTGAAGATTTTAACAATTTCCCTTGCATGCAATATTGTAAACACTGTTGTGAAATAGAAAAAAATAAGTCTTGCATGTAATGTGTTACAAAATTATTTTTGGATAGAAAAGGGGAGATATTTTTGGCTCAGAAGAGGAGGGAGTTTATTTTGGCTCACTTTGTCTATGTGAAAATGGAAATTTAGTGACTGATTAAGCCATAGTCCTAGGTGTTTGAAGGTGGACGTCATGTATATTGAATAGCTGTGTAGGTCAAACATAGTTAAAGAGTTAGGTGCTTGGTGAATTTTGTGGAGAATTCCAAAAAACATAGTTGTGGTCTTGGTGGGGTTGAGATGTAGTTGGTGTTTTTTTAGCCTGCAACGTCCCTCCTCTGGGCCCAGTGATCAAGGAGCCTCAATCCTAACCACTGAACTGGTGGAGAATGCTCACAGTGAGAACAATAGACAGATGAAGCCCTCTGCACTGAGCACAATTTCCCCAAAGAGAACACAGAGAATGCACACTCCAGTCCTGGGGCTGAGCTTTCTCTTCAGGCCCCAAATAAGACTCTCCACTGACCACTATAGAGCTGAGCCCTTAGCTGGGAGTTCCAAGCCAGGTCCTACACCACCCTGCCTGTGAAATCAGCGCTTTGTGTCCCTGTTCAGAGTAGCTGCCACACACACTATTTGAGATTTAATTTTCTCACACACACACACACACACCCCCTGGAAAGGCTGGCACAGCTTACCTGCTCTGCCACCTCCACCCAGACTATAAGGTAGATTTGCTGCCACCAGAACACCCGAAGCCAGCTACTTTAAGGATCTTACCAGGGTACCCAGGTACACGTAGTACAATTAATACTTATACAAATGGTAGTGTTTAACCAAACAGCAAAACTTTCAGGAACGTGGAACCACAGTGCCACTAAATAAATGCAAGTACTCTCAAAGTTAAAAGACCAGCCACAATGAAAGGTTTAGGTATATTTAATAATAAATAATAAAAAACATGACAAAACTGAATATCTAGTTACAATAAACACCAGAGTTTCAGTCACAGGGAATATATAAAAAAAAACAGATGGAAAGACTCGGACAGGTACAGGAAAAAAAAACATTTAGCTAATCTCACTATATATATTTTTTAACTCACTGTTTTTGGACCTGACAAAACACACACCCACTTTCATCTTGCTTTGCTTTAGTAAGTAACTAGGGAACAGTAATTCCTCAGAGTGCATTCCTCACGTCTTTCACTAGTGCTCAAATACAATTGCATTTCTGGCTACAGAATGACATCACATCTGGTCACCTGACTCTGTGGTTCCCATACGACCTTCTCACTAGAAACTGCGCCAGGATCTGCCACTGATGTGTCACAATACACACATAGAACTTTAGCTAAAGTTTATAACAGCATCTGGAAACTATAAAACAATTCCAATACTTCCACCCTTCCTGCAGAAACTGTCAAGCCATTCTTTGGCACCCAGAGTACCAATTAGTTCACCACTAAGGACAGTAGAGCAGGATCCCAGCCCAGGCTTTTCACAGATATTGTATCTCTGGCTGCATTCAGACCTGTGAGATAAAATCTCTCTGGCCTAAACCAAGTCATTTAATTTCAGGCTATTTTTCTTAAGGTTAGCTGGGCTGAGCTTAACCCCTTCCCTTCCAGTACCATCTGTTAAAATATATACATTTCAACAGTTGCAACAGTACAGTCTGACATACATGTATATTTCTTTTTTGTCCTGTAGGACCCACTGTCGATGCATTTTTAACACAAGCAACTTTGTAAATGCATTTTTAACACAAGCATCTGTACAAATCAGTTTGATATTCAAGGGCTATATAATTGTTTACAAAACTGCAGCTAGCTATGCTGACATATGTTACACATGTACTGCCCTGCTTCCGTGGCACAGCTGGCACTAGATCAAATAATCACCCCCCCCCCCCTTTGAAACCTCAAGGTAGCTATTTAAATGGCCCTGGGGGAACTTTGCTTGAGAGAAATGAGCCTATTTGGGAGCACACTAACCTATACCCTATCTTGATAGCATATCTGCATTGGCATTGCTCACCCCACTATGGTGCTGCACTGTCATGCAATATGCCTGCAACCTAACTTGGCATTTTGCTGGCTGGCTCGATGTCACCATGTTAAAGGATTGTGGTCTGTAACCACTGTGAAATTCTTTCCATACAGATAGGGCTGAAGTTTTTGCATTTCCCATACTATGGCTAGACATATTTTTTTCTACACCTGCATAACATTCCTCCCTGGGTTGGAGTCTATGGCTGAGATATACAACAGGGAACTTTTCTCCCTCTGAGGAAACCTATCTGAGTACAGCCCCCACACCATGGTTAGAAGCATCCACCTGCACACAAATTCTTTGCTGTAGTCTGGACTGGCTATCATGGGGGCCTTCCCAAATGCCCTTAAAGCTTTTAGAATAACTACTCACAGACTGGGGTCCACACAACCTTATCTGACCTGTTTTTCCTGGTCAGGTCTTTGAGGGAGAGCAGCTATTATACTATAATTTGGAACAAACCTTCTATAGTACCCTGCTGTCCCCAAGAATGCCTTCACCTGCATTTTGGCAATAGGGCCAGGCCATGCCAGAACAGTTCCCACTTTGGTAGGTTGTGCCCTGATCTTACCACACTCCACTCTTATGTCCCTGGTAGGAGACCTCTGCCATACCCACCTGACACTGGACTTAATGGTTAACCCTGCCTATTGCAGTCTGCCCAGGACCTCCATGACATGCTGAAGGTGCTCTTGCCATTAATGGCTGTAGATGGCGATATCATCCAGGTAAGCAAGGGTATAATCTCCTGCTCCTGCTAAGATACAATTTACCAGCCTCTGGAAGGTCACCGAGGCATTTTTCAACCCAAAGGGCATCTTTGTGAACTTGTGCAACCTGAAAGAAGTCACAAAGGCTGAACTATCTGTAGCAGTGGGAGTCAAGGGCATCTATCAGCAGCCCTTGGTCAGATCAATAGTGGTCAGATACTAAGCCACACCCAGCTACTCTCTACACCTTCATCTGTCCTAGGCATGGAGTGGGCATCTGACTCTGTGTGACTGTTTTCTGTAGTCCGCACAGAACCTGGTGCTGCCATCTTTCTTTGGCACCAGCACCACTGGGGAGGCCCAGGGACTGCTGGAGTTCCAACATTTCCTGTATTCCTTCCTCAGAGTCTGTCTGACTTTCTCAGGCACTCTGCAAGGGGCCTGCTTGATAGCTCTTTAGGGTCCTGTAGCCACATGATGTTGCACCTGGTGGGTGCACGTCCCAAAACTCTTAAAACA
Organism: Protopterus annectens; assembly: GCF_019279795.1. Lineage (NCBI taxonomy): Eukaryota > Metazoa > Chordata > Ceratodontiformes > Protopteridae > Protopterus > Protopterus annectens. The sequence goes on from NC_056733.1 coordinate 189,694,044, forward strand.
CTGCTCAAATTTCTCAAATCTGGGTAGGGGATAGCCACTGAGACATTGGTACCCCTTCCACTGAGGTGTCAATCTAAGCCTTGCTGAGATCATCAGTCACCAGATCCCCCTCAGACTCCTGCCATCCACTAAAAATACTCGGCACAAGGGCCTTCCTAACATGGTAAGGTTTCATCATGTTAACATGGAACAGTTTGTGCCTCTGCCTAGTAGTTTTACCATGTAGTTAATATCACTGACCTTCCTTACCACTGTAAAGGGTCCTTTCCAAGCTGCCTGCAGCTTATTGTGTCTGACAGGAATGAGCACCATAATCTGCTGTCCAACAGCATACTCTCGGGCTCAAACATTCCTGTCATACCACACCTTTTTCTGCTGTTGGGCACCTGACAGGTTCCCCTGGGCCAAGCCCATAAGCTCCCTAAGCCTTGTCCTGAGGTTTAGGACATATGCTACAACAGACTCCTTGTTGGATTCACACTCATTGGAAATCAAATCCAAGTGCCCATACAGCAATTCAGAGTGAAAAACCTGTAGATTCCTGGGGTACGTCTCTGTATGCAAACAGATGGGGCAGGTATTTGTCCTACTCTCTGTTAAAGTGGTCTGCAAATGACCTTAGCATGGTCTTCAGTGTAGAGTGTAACCTCTCAACAAGACCATTAGTCTGGGGATGGGTAGGGAGTAATCTTTAGGTGCTTCACCCCACAGTACTTCTACAGACAAGCCAGTAGGTTTGTCATGAAATTAGCACCTGTGTCCATCAGTATTTTTCTTGGGAAACCTACTCTACTGAACATATCTAACAAAGCAGTTGCCACCTTCTCTGTCTCCATGGAGGACAGAGCCACCACCTCAGGGTATCTTTTAGCATAATCTACTACCACTAGGATATATTTCTTCCCTCTGGAACTTGGGGTACTCAAGAGGCCCCACAATATCCATAGCTACCCTCTGAAATGGCTCCTAAATCACAGGCAAAGGAGGTTTGACCTTGCCTCCTTTTTGGCACTGCTCACAGTTTCTGCAGTACCTTGTTAATCTCTTGTAAGCTCAGAACAATAAAAGTTTTGTATAATTTGTCTCTTGGTATTCTTTATGCCCATATGACCTGCAAAATGAATGTCATGGGCTATGCCTAGAAGTGCCAGATGGTAGGCTTTGGACACTACCAACTGCTGTATTACTTCACCCTCTAGCCCTCCCTCAGGGGTCAATTCTATATACAGTAACCCTTTGTTCAAGTTTGCAGATTCCCCCTTTCTTTGAAGAACTGGCGCCTCCCTAGCTACCTCCCTCAAGCTTTGTAATGTAGGGTCCAAGAGCTGAGCCCGTCTCAACTCTACCTTTGTGACACTTCCCAGCTGCCCTTCAACAGGAAGTCTGGTATCTTGCAGTGCCTCACTGTCAGCCTAAGTACTACCACTCACCTCTGCCCTTGGAGTCGCCCTGTCCAAGGGAACATTAGTACCTGTCAGCAGCTGTGGTTCACCTTCAGGCTCACTGTGACAGGGTAGCTCCCTCCCTGAAATAACTGCATCACCAGCCCCAGCTTCAGGTGTGGGGTCTGTCTGGGTCTCCCCCAGGCTACCAGACCCACATGCCTGTCTCTAAACTTAACTGCATGCACACAAGGTTCTACATTATCAGAATCATTCCCTATCAAGACATCTGTAGGGATATTTTCAAACACACCTACTTGCTTGCTTCTTTTTCCACCTCCCCATTCAAGGTGAACCCTGGCCAAAGGTATTTGGAATGCAGTCCCTCCTAAAGCTCTGACTGGAGTGGACTGCCCAAGCAAGTACTGCTCTTCTTTAACCATTGCAGGCTTCACAATGGTTATGTCAGAGGCCATGTCTCCCTTTTCAGTGGTCTGTTTTCCATCCATTCAGATAGGATACAAACTTTGGTGGTAGTTCGGTACCCCTGTTGTCTCCAGACAACTTACTACTGGCATGCTGTTATTCCCACTTGCTGGCTCCCTCACCATTTGTTCATCAGCTTGCTTCAGTGGATAGTTGTATGTTACATGGCCCCTCTGGTTACATTTAAAACATAAAACTCTGATCCTGGCCATGTACCTGAACTAGTGGCTTCCCCTTTTACTGGTGAACTCTGTTGGGGTGGTTTAGGTTGCCCATCGTGAATTCCCTTATATCCATGTGCATCACTGGATATCCCCTTCTTGTGCAGTGAAGGCCTGCTTGCCAAGTGGAGAAGCACTTTTCTCCCCAATCATCTACAGAGTTACACTGCTAACTAGACTATCATATCCTCAGGCAAAGTGCTAAGGGCTTGTTCCTTCAAACTGTCTGCCACCTTTTCAAAAGTGGTGACGACACCCACTTACCCACTTATGAAAATAAGTGCTTAGCTCAGCAATATAATCACATACACTTTCGTGTGCCCTATGTCTAGGCTCACAATTTTTTTTCTGTAAGCTTCAGGTGTTAATTTAAAAAATGTTTACTGGAATGCTTTTAAGTTATGACAAGGTTAAACAGTCAGTATCAGACAATATAGAAACAGCAGTTACAGATTTACCATGGAGTAAGAGGGTCAGGATCTGTACCCAGAGCCCTTGGTCAACATCATACTGTTTACATACTCTTTCAAATGTATGAATTATTACCTTCAGTATACTGTGGAAGACATTTACTGACCTTTGTTGCTTCTGGAGGTTGTTTATTCCCTTCTCCATTACCTCCATGTTCCTGGTGTCGAATCAGCATGTCCCTCTCATGTTGATATTTCTCATTTTTTTGGCCTCTCAACATTGCAGTCTGCCTGCTGATTTTAATTCCATACATTTTGCCTCCAGTTCAAGTCTGTTTAACTTCAGACGGGTTTTTAAGTCATTTGAGGGAAAAGGTGAACCAACTGGTTCGCTGTCAGCTTGCCATAATCCTCTGCTGCCATCTTTGCCTGCTTTCCTTGACTAAACTAAACTAAAAGAAAATAAATAAAACTATTGTAAAAAATATAACTCTGTATGTTTACAACTGCTTACAGGCTACATAAGTTTAATTAATTTCCACACCGCTGCTCACCAATATGTGATATCCCTCCTCTGGGACAGTGATCAAAGGGCCACAATCCTCACCACTGCCATCAGTGCCATCACAATGAGAAAAAATAGACATGGTATTTTCAGATGCAGCCCTCTGCACCAAGCACAATTTCCCACAAGAGCACACAGAGAATGCACACTCCAGTCCTGGGGCTGAGCTTTCTCTACAGCCCCCAAATAAGACTCCCCACTGTCCACTACAGAGCTGAGTCCTTAACCAGATGCTGCAAGTCATGTCCTGCACCACTGTGTGAAGTCAGTGCTCTCAGTGTCCCTGTTCAAAGTAGCTGTCACACACACACTGATATATATATATATATATATATATATATATATATATATATATATATATATATATATATATACGTATACATACACACACACACCTGGGAAAGGCTGGGACATCTTACCTGCTCTGCCATTTCCACCCAGACTATAAAGTAGATTTGCTGCCACCAGAAGACCCTAAGCCAGCTACTTTAAGGCTCTTACCAGGATACCCAATTACAGTTAGTAAAATTAATACTTCTACAAATGGTAGTGTTTAACCAAGCAGCAAGACTTTCAGAAATGTGTTCCATAGTGCCACTAAATAAATGCAAGTACTTTCAAAGGTTAAATACTTTCTAAAAGACCAGCCACAAATAAAGGTTTAGATATATTTACTACTAAATAATAAAACATGACAATACTGAACATCTATTTACAATAAACACGAGAGTTTCAATCACATGAAATATGTAAAAAAAAAAAAAAAAAAACAGCAACACAGATGGAAAGACTCTGACAGAAACAGAAAAAAACATCTAGCTAATCTCCACTGTATATATTTTTTTTAATTGACTGAAGAAGTACTGTTCCCTGGTTAGTTACTAAAGCAAGGCAAGATGAAAGTGGATGAGTGTCTTGTCAGGTCCAACAACAGAGTCCACGCCTCACATCTCTCACTAGTATTCAAATACAATTTTAATGCCAGCTACATAATTATGTCACATCTGGTTACCCGCGTCTCTGCTTCCCACACTACCCTGTCACTAGAAACTGAGCCAGGATGTGCCACTTGTGTCACAATACACATACAGAATGTTAGCTAAGGTCTATTAAAGCATCTGGAAATTGTAAAACAATTCCAACACTTCCACCCTTCCTTCAGAAATTAACAAGCCATTGTCTGGCACCCCAAGGTTGCAATTAGTTCGCCAGTAAGGACAATAGAGCAGGATCCCAGCCCAGGCTTTTCACAGACATTGGATCTCTGGGTGCATTTAGACCTGTGAAATAAATCTTTATGCCTAAACTAAGTCATTTAACTTCAGGCTATATTTCTTAAGGCTTGCTGGGCTGAGCTTAATCCCTTCCCTTCCAGTATCCTCTTAAAATGTACATTTCATCAGTTACAACAATACAGTCTGTCATACATGTATATTTGTTTTCTGTCCAGCAGGACCCACTGTTTATAGATTTTTAACACAAGCATCTGTACAAATCAGTTTGATATTCGTGACATATAATTCTGTACAAAACTCCAGCTATTTCTGTTGACATATGTTACACATGCACTGCCCTACTTCCCCTGGCACAGCTGACACTACCTCACATCATCACAGAGCCACTGGTAGAGTTCATGTAAATCTGATGGGAGTCTACATGTTGGTATGGCAGTGAACCGATTGTAAATAACCATGTCATCAGCTTAGAGAATATGTGGGAGATGGGGGAACTCACAAGGATCTTCATTGATGAATATGGAGAAGAGGAGGAGGGGAAGAATAGATCCTTGTGTTACACCTTTGGTAATAGGTGAAGATTCTGTTTGGGAGGAACCTATTTTAATTCTCAAGTGCTTTCAGTGAGAAAGTTTTTAAACCAGGGAGTGGCATCTGGACTGGTAATAATTTCAGTTAGTTTGCTTTGGAGAAAATATTTGTTAATGAAGTCAAATGCATTTGTCGGGTCTATAAATAGTGCAACTATAAGGAGGCCACTACCAGAATTTAGCAGGATGTCATCAGTTGTGGACCAAACTGCTGTTGTAGTACTTTGTCCATGCCAGAGTCCATGTTGTTTGGAGGAGAGCAGATGTTATTGCTGGATGTAGGCTGGACAGTTTCAAGACATTTGTCCAGAATTGGGAGGATGGATATTGAACGAAAGTGAGCGGTATCTTTGGGTTGGTTTGCTTTGTGAAGGGTTTAATATATCTGTAGGATGATGATTTATGTAAGACACAGATGGGGGGTGAGAGGAAGACATCAATGATATTTGTAGTGATATATAAGGCAATGTGTGATCTATAGGAGGCATGGCATTTATTGATGGGAGATGATAAAGTCTTTAAGGAAACCTTGTGAAGAATGTTTTGCTGTACCACATTGAATGGTGTTTGTAGACAGGTTAGCCTACTTGCAGGAGGGAAAACATCCTCACGATACCATATTTCTGAAAGTGTTTGGTGGAATGTAAGAGTGTAATTTGTTTCTTTGTTTGGAGATTTCTTTTGTGCTTTCTAATAGACTTCTTGACTAGGTGTCACAAGACTTTAAAGGAGGAGTTGTTAGTTGTGAGGGTCTGTTTCCATTTTTGCCAAGCTTCATCCATTAGAGTTAAAAGATGTTTGAGTTCAGTGGATAGACTTCCAGTTTTGGTGGGTTTATAAAGCGTGTGGGTAAGTGGGAAGAATCTGTGTTGCATCTGTAGTAGAAAGTTTGTTAGGCTTACAGTTGCTGTATTAGGGTCATGTAGGGGAGGGTATGTGGTTCATTTGTGGGCTGTGAGAAAGGTTCTGAGTTTGTCTGTTTGTGCTACTCTACCTTCTAAAGGCTTTTAATATTTGACCCATCAGCCTCTTCCCCTATCAAATACTTATCTTAAAATAAAGCATGTATGACTTCAGCCAGGAGGATTGAAGAGTTGCAGATCTTGATGTGCAGAGAGACCGGATGAGCCTGAGCACTATCCTTTCTTTGATGTTAAAGGTTGTCTTGAAGATGTCTGTTAATGAGACCATCCAACTACCTTTTCCTCCCAAGCCAGAAATCAAAAGTGAGCGAATTCTGCACCTAGTTTTTGTGTTAGGTGGACTGGTTCTGGACCCTTTTCAGCCACAACCTGGGTATAAAATTGCATGAAAATCGCATTTCATAGCACAAAATTACATATAACACTCATTTGTATGGCATGACATTCCTTACAATATTACATGCACGTGAAATTGTTAACATCTTATCAGAGAATGCATAAAATTATTTACGTTACCTAGTAAATTGCTAAAGATTTTACATAGGGTTCTTCAGGAATACATTTGTACATGAGAATGTTCCACAAAGAAAAGAGACGTAATTGGGAAAACATTCAAAATGTAAAGCTTACAGAGCAAGTCAGTATAAATATGTGGAGGAACGTGATTGCCATGTACTATGAATTCAGAGAAACATAAAAGAATCGTAGAGGAAGTAGGGGTTTGAATGTAGAGAGATGTACTAATTGCAAGAGATAAAGAAAGACTTAAGTTAGCTGAGAGAGGAATCTAAGAAATGAGGAAGCCACAGAGGGAATATGAAAGAGATAAGAAAAAACACACGTTGGTTACACAAAGCAGACCTCTTTAATGCTTGGTACTTATATTTGCAGGAGATGCACAGCTTGTTCCAATATACATATTGGTAGACAATTCATACATCCACATAAGGGATTTGTAATAGAAGCAAATTTTTATCCTGACTGCCACACTAAGAATGTGGTGACTAATCGACTTCTAAAAGACAGGATATTAGAACACATGAGAGACATTAGAAATGTCGGAGAGTAGTGCATTGGTCAGGATTGTACAGAGAGAAGGTCCTACACATAAATTTAAGTTCCTGGTGTTGGAGATTCTCTGTGAATAAGAGGGGGGGCAATTTGACTAATAGCACCGAAGCCTTAGAGCAGGAATGGATACTGCAATTCCAAGTTGATAAACCACCTGGTCTTAGCAGTAAAGTATCCCTCAATCCTTTCCTAAGAGCTAGGGCTCTTAAACATTAAATTTAGTTCTTTAAAATACATTGTAATAAATGTATATATTTGCAACATACTATTTATTACATATATTTTTTACTATTTTTATTACATATATTTTTTACAATGGTATTTTATGGTTATCATAGATCTAATAAGGCCTTTTATTTATATAGATATATATATATATATATATATATATATATATATATATATATATATATATATTGTTTTAAATATGTTTTTATAGTATATGCGTAAGATGTGTGTCTTATAGTGTTACTGTTGCTTTAATTAATTTCATTTAATCAATTGCACTCTATGGATTGGTCCATTTGTAATAGTTATGTCTTCTTAAATGTGATGCAGTTCAGGGAGATTTTTAGTCTGATGAATCGGAGTGTGTCCGTGAAAGCACTTACTACTTCAACTTGTTCTATTAAAGAGATCTGCTTTGTGTAACCGTGTGTTTTTTCTTATACCTTAGATCCTTTTACCTGTTGGTTACTTTATCCAGTGCTGAGGGATTGTTTTATTTTGGAAGATGAAAGAGAAATTATATGTGCATGAGACAGAAGATTTAAGATTTGAAGCCGCTGGAAAGTAGCTACTAAGTTAATTGAGGGGGAATGGAGTGGGGAGTACCCAGCCCAGCCATTTTCTAGTGGTCAAAGAGCTTCCTTTGAAATTATTTTCAATCAGCAAGTTTTCAAATTTCTTACAGGGTCCTGTTCCAATTCACCAGAACAATTTTGCTGAAGCTTCTTTCATGATTATCAGATTGAATGAGAGCCGGACTTGTGCAAGAACATTATTAACCTGGATTTTGAGTGCAGTGCATAATAGTGTTTAACTTGTAGCTGGATTTAGAGAAGATGCATTTAGTGTTCATGAATGAATTTCTAAGAGTGGAGAGAAGAGTAGCTCTGACTGGAATAGGTAGGAAACTGACTTTATGAAGAGGGACACAGTGGTGCTCCATAGCAAGAAGCAAGGCTAATAAACCAACAGATTGCATTGACAATTGTCTGAATCTTGGTGGTGTTGAGCTGAGTGCATTGTAAGTATGAGTAATACATATTCCAATTTTGGAATAAGGTTTTCAGGGGTGAGATATGATTAGACAGTAAGTATATGGTTTTAAGCTGCAAAACATTTTTTTGATCACAGACTCTGAATTTTCAGGGACAAGATAGGGTCAAAAGTTAGTCCCAATTATTTGTACCATTGAACTGACTTTAGAGTAATAGCCCCTGGTGTGACAGTTTTTTGGACACTAGTGCTTGCAGATTTCAGTTATAATGATAGCAGTCAAGCTGTTGTTTATTGGTAGTACTTTTTTCCCTAACAAATAGGATACTGTGTGAAAACTTTTCTGCATGTAGTGCTGTAGTACTGTACTCATAAAAGATATAATCAGCACAGAGTGATGATGATGTCGAGGGAAGGGGGTATGATTGTATTAATGATGTTTATTAATACAAATTGAAAATAGAATAGGGCCTAGCACCAGTCCTTGTGGGACCCAGCTGTAATCCTTCTGAGAGATGATCTCTTGGATGTTCACAGGCAACTCTGGTATTACATAAAAATAGGGGTTTAAAGCAAGCAGTACATCCTTGCCTCCCTTCTCTTTTCCATCTTTATCAGCAAGCCTCTCTGACTTATTGCAGGTACCCATCTTATTAAACACAGATTATCTTCTGTTTGGGGCCCCTCCTTTTCTACCATGCAAAGCAAACTTCAAGAAGGCCTCAACACACTTCCCTATTAACTTGATAAAAACAAGTTACTAATAAATACTTCAAAATCCAAAGCCATGCTGTCTGGAACCAGACATACACTTGTGGGGATGGGGCAGCTTGGATCTTGGCAAGTTATGGATGAGAAGAATGAACCAATTGAAACAATCGCACTTAAATGTGCTGACATGTGGTCTGCCTAGTTACTTAACTTCCAACTAAAAGATTAATCACCTACTTTCTGGGCTCTATCTCACCCCAGCAGTCAACTAGAATATGGTCTACACCTGACTGCGTCCACCTCTAACAAAAAATACTAAGGCTCTGGAATCCCTCAGCAACAAAATCTGCCATTCTATTACCCTCTACCCCCTTCCATGAACATCAGTGTACTACAATCCAAAAAGCTAAATGCATACCTTTTACTCAATGTGCCAATTTTCTATTAGCTTCACAATTATTTAAACTTTTATTGTTGGATGCCTTTCCAACCCTAGCTGTAACCCCCCTGTATTTATATATACCAACTCCTAGATAGCCGTATCTCAGAGTAAGGGAATATTTCCTGAAAATCCATCTCAGATAGTATATGTTAAGTCTCTTTGTTTCTTGACTTACTTTAGTGGGTCCCAACATAAAGGTGGGGGCTATTACAGATTGCTTTCCCTTAATTTCATTATCCATTCTATTAAATTTCTGTTCTTTATTTTTCTTCCCACAATGCTTTTTAATGTTCTGATGTAATATAATTTGATTACTGTAAAATGCTTTTTAATGGCCTGATTTAATTTAATTTAATTTATTGTATTTTGCATAGGTCCATAGGGTTAGTACTAGGTTGCTTGCCCTGGTGGGCCATTTTAAGCCTAGCCAAATTTCCCAACACAAAGGGAAGACTCAAATCTGTGCCTTGTATCTGTGAGGCAAACACATTGACCATTATTCCAACCCCTGACCCCATAACACAAGCTGCATTTTCGCATCTGCTGCACACATTCCAAGCAGCATGTGGCTTGAAACTCTTTCATCTTCTTTCCTGTTTCCGTTTCTTTAAAATCAATACATTTCACCCGTGTGCTGTAGGGATATTTTGTTTGTATCCTTTGTTGTAGTTCTTATAATATTTATGCACACTTGTATTCATTCTACTTTTAAATGTTTGTCACTGACCTGAGCCTGAACGCATTAAATCAGTGCACTGCCATGATAAACACAATACAAATAAAATAACATAAAGTAAATAAAATATGGCAAGGCTGCACCATTGGGAAAATACTGAATTTGCTGGAAGGCTTTTTCCTTTCCAACCACCTCTGCAGATTGTTTGTTGGGGCATGCAGGCCAAAGTACGGAAAACATAATGCTTGAACTTTCCAAGATTTTTTTGTGTGTTATAGTGCCTGATTTTTTACACAACTGTAGAGGTGCAGTAGAAATAATAGTTTTGTGTAACTGGAAAGAAGTTGCCTGCTTCAGGCAACCAGTTGGTGCAGTTTTTCTTGCAAAGATTTGCTTTCTTCGTTTTACAGTGTTTTTTCCCCCAGATACTCCAGGCCAGGAATCCCGAATAAATAGGAGATGCAGTTGCATTTGTCACTTACCTTCCATAGCCTGCTTTCTGAATGTGTTTACAGACTATTAGCAAAAAACTACGGGCACACATAAAATTGTCTAAGGCCAGCTTTGAGAGAAAAATTGCACAGGACATTAAGGATAATCACAAGGCTTTCTTTAGTTATGTTAGGAACCTGGGTGGTAATTCCCAGATATGCTCAGAATTGGTCCTAAATGACAAAAAATACACCGAACCCACAGACATTGCCAACATCCTAGCGGACAGGTTCAGTGCAAACTTCTCCCCCCCCCTCCCCACCAGAAGGGCAAATATCTATCCCAGCAGAGTGCTGCCCCCCTGACATCTCAGATGCTCAGGTAAGAGCCGCCCTCTCCAAAGCAAAAAATACAGCATCAATGGGACCAGATGGTGTCCCGGGCTGCGTCCTACATGAACTCCAAGAAGAGCTAAACCCAAACATAAAACTACTGTTCAATCTCAGCCTTACTACAGGATATGTGCCCAAAGAGTGGCGTACAGCAACAGTGGTCCCTCTCCATAAAGGTGGTGCCTCAACGGATCCTGGAAACTATCACCCCATAAGCCTGACTAGCTTGATCTGCAAAGCTATGGAAAGGATCATCATGGACCTCATAAATAAAGATATTGGGGACCTACAAACACTGGATCCTACCCAGTTCGGCTTTGTTAAGGGCAGATCCTGCCTCTTAAACCTGGTTGATTCCTTTGAAACAGTCACCAAGGCCATTGACGAGGGGAAGGTGGTCCACACAGCCTACCTGGACCTCGCAAAAGCCTTCGATACAATACCCCACTCGGGCATTATAGATAAGCTCACCAGCTTAAATATAAACCCCTATGTCACTAGATGGATTGCAAACTGGCTCAAGGACAGAACCCACATGGTTAGAATTGCTGGAGCCATGTCAGACTCCAAACCAGTTACAAGTGGTGTCCCACAAGGCTCAGTCCTGGGACCTCTCTTGTTCGGTATATATTTCTCGGAGGTACAGGCCAACACGGAAGGACTGTGGCTGACCAAGTTCGCAGATGACTGCAAACTGGGCGCCATAATCGACTCTCCAGCCGACACAAGCATCCTCCAAAAGGGCCTCATAGAAACAGACAACTGGTGCCAGAGCCATGGACTCAAGCTAAATGCCAAAAAATGCATAGTCATCCCCTTTGGCAAAAACAAAGTGCCCACAAATTACCACATAGGTGGTAATCCATTAAGTACAGAAGAAGTAATTAGGGACCTGGGGACCCAAGTTGATAGCAATCTCTCATTTGACAACCGTTAGAAAAACATTTTATATAGCCCACCTAATCATGAAGGGATTCACATCTAGATCAGGGGAGGTCATCGTGCCTCTTTACTCATCCCTCATCAGGCCCATAATTGAGTACAATGCCCCTTTTGGGATGTACCTTACCAGACACCTGTAGCAACTGGAAAGACCCCAAAAGTACCTCACCAAGAGGATCAAAGGGCTCAAACAGATGCCATATGCTGCCCGGTTAAAGAAACTCCAGCTCTACTCAGTGGCATACCGCCTGTTCAGAGGCGATCTGTGCCTGACGTATAAAGCCATGTCCAACCCGGAATTAATGGACATGCTGCACCTCAGAAAATCCAAATCCCATCGAGCTACACGCTCGAGAGACATGAACCTCAGCACTGAAATAAATAGGACATGCTGGAGGGACAGATTCATAACCCAGAGGCTCCCTTCACTCTGGAATAAAATCCCAGTCCAGGTTAGGCAGAGTCCCTCATTGACTCTCTTCAAGAGGAATCTTGATAAGTGGATGGGAGATCGTAGGTTTACCCCGGGTATCACTTCTGTGTCACTGTTAGACAGTGGCACAGTATACTAACCTCGAAAAAGGGCATAGCAAAATAAATTTAAAATGGGTGGTGAAAGCCAAACACATTCTGGCTAGGCTTATAAATGCCCTAGGGCAGATAGCCTAGTATGAACCTATGACTCTTGTTTATCTACAGAGCTGCGCACCCCCCCCACACACACACACACACACACACACACACATTATCTTTTTTAGTTGGGTAATTGTTGCTAAAATATAAAAGTGAACATTTCAAGTATAAGTAAATTACTGCGCTGTTCAATTAACTGCATTTATCCAGACCACTGCTTGCTCTCATGTTAAAAAAAAAAAAAAAATGTTAGCTCCCTTCTATGATATCACTCTCAGAATATGGTTGAACAGAAAACATGATGATGGATTAATAAAAAGCAGTTTTGGAATGAGGGGTCATCCAAACAGAATGTCAGAATTCTCAAAAGAAACAGTTTTACAGTTAAAAAAAAAAAAAAAAAAAAAGGAACTGAAATTCACTACTATTGCTTTAGAATGTTTAGTTTTGTGGAACAGCTGTGCATTATGATACCTACTGTCAGTATTGAGACTTGTGTCAGGTACCAGGCTGCTGAGAATAGTTGTAGTGGAATGCATTAGGCAGATGGCTGCAACAAGGCAGTGTAAATGGCTTTACCATCTTGGGTATGTAACTGGATTAGGTAGATTCGAACCCTACAACTTTGTCTACATGTTTACACTTTGGTATGCTGCCATCTTTTTCTTTGAAGTATCCACACCATATGACTACATTTTGAATGTGGAATCCTGATGAGTGATAGTGTTGCATATCAGTCCTGCAATAAAGCCAGAATTTGCAGTTAAGTAGAAAGTCCAGAGACGTCCTGTATACTGCTTCCTGGCCATGTTCATGCCACCAAAGCATGTCTGCTGACCCTACCTTATTCTGGGGATGCTAATCTAGGCTGGAAAACTGTGAACATTACTCTGACTGTACGCAAGTCCTTGGGAACTAGTGTGGACGCATACCTCTCAACTGTCCAGATTTTCACAGAATATCCAGATTTTTGTCTTATATTTGTGGTCTGTTACTCGTAAAATGTGTGATTTTTGGGTAAATCATTAAGGATTTAAGTTGCAAAATAATGAGAGTTGAGATTCAGACTTCATACCCTTCCAGAAATGCATACTAAGGCAGAACCTATTATTCTATCAACTTTCTGAGTTTATAAGAGCAATGTTTAAAAATTGCCCCTATTTGTGGGCCTTTGTCCCCATTATCTTTCTTTCACTAAGAGGTTGAAAGGTATGAGTGGCTATTACCTCTTAACAGAAGAATTGTTCTTCCTTAAAGTTTTTAGCTTTTTAATTTTCACAAGTGCTGACTAACCAGCTAGGATGTATGAAATGAAGTTCCAATTTAGAGTGTTACAACTGTAACAGAGAGGAGCTGATGCCATGCCATTAGCCTGGGGCTGTTTCCCTAAGTTTTTCTTTCTCATGGACAGTTTTTATTTAGTTGAACAGAAGGCCTATTATAAAAAACACTGACACTGAGTATTTTTAACAGCACTCATTACTAGACATTCTAAATTTTGTTGTGTTGTTTCTGTTGAGCTGGACCACTCTCATATTCACTAGATCATTGTTACCATGGTAGAATGTAGTGACACTGATGTCAGAGTCCTTTTGGAAAACCCTTCACTTCACAACTTCCAGCTTTACTTTCAGACTGGGTAACAGTCTATGGGAAACTGGACCATATGATTCACATACTAATGTTCTGAATAAGGATAAGACATTTCTGTAGACCTAAATTATTGTTATACATGTGTGTTCTTATTTAGTATCTTATTACATATTAGATTAGATTACAAGAAATGCATTTGCATGTTCACATTGTATGACTTTCAGATTTTTATTGTCTGCATCTGCAAATTGTTTAAAAAGGACGCATCATATTAGATAGAACAATGCTGAATTATTTAAACAAAGCAATAAAGGATTTCCATTCATGAACCTGAGCTGGCCAATTTAAAGGTCCTCCAAATTTTGAGCACTTTGAAGGTGGTACAAACTGTACAACTTGGGTGACAGTTCTGGATGATTTTCTCTGCACTATTCTTTACAGAAATCTTTTTTGACGTTTTAGTAGACTTGGGATACTTCTTCAAACTTAGAAGCATCTTACACGACATCTGTCTCGAGCATTCACTCTGAGACATATTTGTCTTTCAAGTCTGTCTCCTGTTCCTTTTCAGTACTTTACCATCTGCAGTTTGAGTAACAAATCCTCTTGGTCACTCACATTTCTTTAAACCAACTGCCTTAGGATGTTTTGTACTGCAGAAATCACCATACCTTTCGACCTCTTAGTGCAAGAAATCTGGACAAAGTCTAAAATAATGGGGGAACAGATTTTAAATATTGCTCTTATAAACGTAGAACGTTACTAGAATAACATGTTTTGTGTTAGCATGTACTTTCTGAAAGATATGAAGTCTGAAATTCAAATGTATGTCAATATTTAGTGATTTAAGAGAAAATTATATTTTATGAGGAACAGACTAAAAATATGAGACAAAAATCTGGACATTCTGCTGAGAGGTTTGGCAGTCACTTATTTATTTCTTTCATCTCAGAATATAACATTTGTTTACTGGGAAAGTCCAACTTGGAACAAAGCCAAATTTTCAGCGGAGGCCTGGGGAGAAACGCTGTAGAAGTATGTCTTTGTAACATGGGAGGAAACCGGCGCACCTGAAGGAAACCCATTCGAATGCAGGGAGGACATGCAGACTCCACACAAAAGGCACCCCAGCCGAGAATTGAACCGGAGAATCTTACTACGAGGCGACAACACTATCGCTGCACCATTATTGTATTAGAATTTTTGTCTTGACTGATTCTGTTTCTGTCTTGAGCAAGATTTTTGTTGGGTATTAGATCTGAGAATGTTACTTTGCAGTGGAATATTCCTATACATTAAAAATGCTAGATGACAATCCTACTTGGGTTGTGTTTACTGTGCACATTACATTGTCCATAGATGAGACTGTGGAGGTAACATGCTCAAATTCCTACTGCACTGCTGACATTGGGAAATCTGTCAAAAGTATGAGCAGAGAAACGCCATGTGTAGTGTCTTCAAGTATAGATGTGTGGAGTGTTCTGCTTGTGCTGGAAAGTGGAAATATTAGACTTGTCCATCTATGAAAGTTTGCACTATCAATGCTCTTAACACTATATTTTTTAACTGTTTTACTACATTCTTTTTATAATGCATACAACACACACTTCTTACTGATTGTTCACTGAATCAAGTATTTGTGAGTCCATTATTATTTCATCATTAATTCCATGTTTATCTGCATCTTTAGGTGTTGTAGGAAGGCCGTCATTTAATTTCTGTAGCTTTTTCATTTGTTTATTGGAAAGTCTGACTTGCCTGTGGTACACTATGGTTTTGTAGGTATAGAGCAGCTGCAGGAAAATATGACTGGGTGCAACATTCGAAATGCTGTATAGAGACTCCGCAGTCAATCTTCATTTATTTGCAGGGGGCATACCTTTCAACCTTTTAGAGCAAGAAATCTGGACAAATCCATAAATAATGGGGGGACAAAGGACCAAAAATAGGGACAGTTTTAAATACTGCTCTTACAAATGTAGAAAGATGAGAGAATAACAGGTTTTGCATTAGCATGGATTTTTTTGAAGACTATGAAGTCTGAAACTCAATGTCTGTCAATATTTTCTGACTTCAGTCCTCACTGATTTGCCACAGATCACAAGAAAAACAAAATTTTATGATGAACCGACTGAAAATATGAGGCAAAAATCTGGAGATTCTGTAAAAATCCAGACAGTTGAGAGGTATGGGGGGGGGGGGTATGCCTCTAAACTGTCCACATTTTCACAGATTTTATCTCATATTTTTGGTTTGTGGTCCTCATAAAATATGTAGTTTTCTGGAATATTACTGAGGGGTGAAGTCATTAAATAGACATTCATTTGAGTTTCAGACTTTATAGCCTTCAGAAAATGCATACTAACACAAAAACTGTTTTCCAACAACTTTCTAAGTTTCTAAGAGCAATATTTAAAATGTGTCCCTATTTTTAGACCTGTGTTTCCCCATCATTTTAGACTTTGTCTAGATTTCTTGTACTAAGAGTTTGAGCGGTATGGGGGGTGTCACTGTAGTGTTTACTTTTTGCCCCATTCCCAGTTCTACTCAAAGTTGGCAAGTCCTTTACAGTAACTTGTATTGTAAATATTGTATACAAAATATTTTAATTTCTTAATGGTCTGTTTCCTTATGTTATCATTCAGTGATGTATTGCAAAACACATCACTGAACTTGAATAATAACCATGGTGAAACAGGCTACTGCTCCAACAAACAATATGCCCCAATAGGCTACCATTGCTATCTGATGCCTACTAAACACTTTAAAAGAAGAGGCTAACTGGTTAGAAGAGAGAAAAGGATACTTTAGAGGCTCCTGATATACCAGGTGAGGCTAGAGACTTGGGGGAGGGGGCTGTCTAGACATTGAATGTGTATGCAGTATTTGGCAGCTGCTGAGTTGTGCTCTAATATATACAGGAGCACATCCTTAAAGAGGTTCAACCCCTGTATTATCCAGCACACAAAATGTGGTGCCTGACTAGTGGGGCACCCAAGACCAAGCACCCCCTTGCCATTAACTCAAAGCCTTATTTGGTAAGTGGGCTGAGGTACCCCCTGCTTGTAGCTAGAAATGTCTTTCTCTCTCTCCATCTCTCCCCCTCAGTCTCCCCTAAAAAGGGTATTGGAAAACTAATGATGCATGTTTCAGAGATCAGCACTTTAAATGCTACCGCAAGCCACTTGGATACTAGGATACACATTTATTGAGCGTGACAATTTGACACTACAGCCTGGCATATTTTAGAGTGAAGCATGCAAATATAGACGTTTTAGGGAATCAACACTCAAAAAAAAAAATTGCTGCTAAGGGAAGGATAATCTCCCGTTGGTCCAGGGGAATAACAGAACCTAAGATTTTAAGGCTGGCTTAAGTGTTCGATATATTTGTATCACATCCACAGCATAAGAATTCTAGCTGGGACAGGTCAGGGCTAGCCACCAGGTAGTATGAGCATTGGTTCTAGATTATTGTCACTATTGAAGTGACACCCTAACCCCATGTGCAGAAATGGGGAAAAGGGGATCATGGATGGAGGGATATAAACAAATAGCTCATATTAGTGTGTAGGGTAATGAGAGACCCAATATAGATTTGTATTTACAATTCTCCAAAATAATGGTATTCTGTGGTGTGCTAAACGATCAAAACAGATTGAGAAAATTAGTATGATCATCTCTATTCATTGTAGACAGTCCAACATTCTTCTAAATATAATGATTTCATTATTAAACAGCAACTGAATCTGAAGGGTTTATAATGCCTTTTTTAAACAAGAAAATTCTTTAATAAATTATCACATAAGACATAGGTAATCTTACATTATTATAAATGAAAATAAACCATATAGACACAATTTCAGTTGCAAACATTATATATTACAAACCAAGCTGACACAACTGTAGCTGCAAACATCATACATCACTTATAATATATCCAGTCATTGTCAGTCAAACATTACATAGCTTTTTCAAATCCTGCCTTCTTTTCAACCTCTTTCCTCTTCTGTATGTATTGATCCCACAATTCCTATTGTTTTACTTTGTAATTTGCTCCTACCCTATCTAAAGATCCCAATTCCAGTTGTTTTATCTCTGTTACTATCTTCATTATGCCTAGTAAATTTGACTTAGACTTTGATTTCCATTTTCTAGTAGCTGCTTTTTTGACAGACACCATAATTAGACTCAGCAAGGCCTCACTATGTCTATGTAATTCTGATTCTGTATCATAGCTCAAAAAATAATGTCCTTAGTTACACTGATTTGCTCACCTCACATGTCCAACAGAGCAGTCTGCAGGGAATCTTTAAAGTCTGCCAACTTAAAATATGTTCCCAGTTGCCTCTTTCTTCCCCATCACACTTCCAACATTTGCTGTCTACCTGAGGAAAAATTCTTTGGAGTCTACTTGGGATATAAAAATACCTATGCAAACACTTCCAAGCAAATCTTCTAGACTTTGTTGCATATTTGGGAGACCTACAGAGATTCCCCCCATTTGTGAATTGCTTATCTAATCTCACCTCCCAATCCTTTCTAACCTCCTCTGATCAATTCTTATAGCTATCGTCCAATATTTTATATGATCTACTAATTATTCCTTTTTAACTGCAGCTTCTGTTGTAGATTATATTTAAAAACTCTACCAGTGCTGGTCTTTCATTTAGGACCCCCCTATTTCTTTCTCTTTCCCTATACTCTGATATCGGTCCTTGATAGGGAAGGCAGTGTCTAGCCTGCAATCCAAATCAGATTTTGACCTATTCCCATTCTGTTACCTTCCTCTCTAATTATTTGCTCCAAATACCTTGTTTCCTTTGCCAGTTTTCTCCAATAAATTTCAGCTGTCTTTTGCCTATTGTCTGTATCCCTAATTGCCATCCCTATTGGCAGAACCCTCCTTTCTCCATTCCCATGTTGGCTAATTGCCATCCCTGTTGGCAGAACTCTCCTTTCTCCATTCCCATGTTGGCTTAGGTCTTAGAATACTTGTTACTGCTTTATGAATATAATGTTCTGTATAATTGTTGTTATTCTCCTTAAACATCTGCATCCAAAGTCCCAATCTCTCCTTGTTTCTTGTGCACCCCCCCCCCCGTTTCATCATCATCTTTTTCCACTTTAAATTCTAGTTTTCTGCTTGTACTATGTATAGGAGCCTTAACTGTATTGCTCTGAAATATCCCTTCAAATTGGGTAATTCCCCAATTCCCAGTCCATCTTGTTCTTTTGGAAAAATAAGCTTATCCCACTTGAGTCTTGCCATCTTCCCCTTGGAGATAAAATCATTCAGCTGTTTATTAATTGCTATCCACAACTTCTCCTCTGGTTGATAAAAATATCTCTAAAATAGGCTAAAGGGGTTAAAAACATTTTAACTGCTTGTATCTTCCTATTGATATCCATATAATAGATCTTCCATTTTCTCAGTTTTTGTATTATCTTTTGTTTAGTCGCTTCCTACATATCATTAGCTACCACACCATACTCATTTTTAATGCATATTCCTAAATACTTCATTTTATCATGTCCCAATAAATATGGATATTGCTGAACCAATTCATGAGTGGTACATAATTTGCTGCTATTGTTTGTGTCTTTCGGCTTTTCTCGGTTAGGGGTCACCACAGCGGAACTATTGTCTTTGTTTTAGCTTCAGTAATTTTTTATCCTGAAAAGATTTGACCTGTCTCAAACATTCGCAACACTGTAATGTCCATTTCTGGTTTTGTCAGGTAAAAAAATGATATCTGCAAACAGAGCCTTTTCTTGGCTACCATACCAATTATATCCTTGAATTTCGGAGTCCCTTGTTTTCTTTGCTGATGGTTCTAAATATAATGTAAGTAACAAAAAGAAGAGAGGATACCCCTGCTTGGTTCCTCTGCTCAAGCAGAAATGATCAGAGAGGACTGCACCTCCGATCCCTAATATCCTCCTAATCAGTCTTATACTTTTATCAGGTAATGCAAATGCTTCCATTGCTCTGCTCATAAAGTGCCAGTTTCCTCTGTCAGATGCTTTCTCTGCATCAAGACCCACCAACAACAGTGGTATTTTCTTACATTCTGCTTCCCTCTGGATCATCAGTGTTCTGCTAATATTGTCAAATGTTTCCCCCTCCACAAAATCAGATTGATCCATATCTATCAATTTTGGCATCACTTTTGCCATTCTTTTAGCCATTATGCATATAAACACTTTATAATCATGAATTTGTATTGAAATGGGCCTTTATGAAGCTGGATCTGATGGATCTTTACCCTCTTTAGGTATTACAACTATCACCACTTTCTTCTAGGATGTTGGTACTTCTCTTCCTCTTTTTAAAATACTGCTAAACAAAATCTTCCAGCTTTTTATCAGTGTTTTCCCTCTCCTAGCTTCCAAACTTCCACTGGAATAATATCTGTTCCTGGGGGATTTCCTGTAGATTGGTTATATGTCTATATAACTATTATTTAATATGTACACACTACTAACTTTATTTTTTTTCACAGTTTTTTTCATCTTCGCTGAAATGCTCGTGTTTTTCCTTTTGAACCTGTATCTACTAGAAAAACTGTACGGAATACTACTTTGTATAGACTAACTAGAAGATATGTATTCTGCATCTTACTGTATGTATACTGTTGTACTATCTAATTACTGTATGTATACTGTTGTACTATCTAATTGTTGTATATTGTTTGTATTTCTGTGGAGCTTTTCTCCTCGGGCCTCCGCTGAAAATGGGCTACTGGCCCAGTCGGGCTTTCCCAGTAAACAAATGTCACCATTTTAATCTCATCTTCTCCTATCCTATTAGTAATTGAGCCTCCTCTACCTCTAACCTTGACATATTTGATTCTTCCATAAACATTTCCATTTGTACCTTTTCTTGATTTCTATATTTCTCTACTTTATACAGATGTTCATAGAATTTCCTAAATACGTCTAATAGTCCTTCCTTGTTGTAGGCTCCCTAAGCTTGGTGACAACACGTTCTACTTTCTGTTTCCTGAGTCATTGTGCTAAAAGATTTTCTGCAATCGAATTATTATCAAAAAACAGTTACTTAACAGCATACTTTCTAAACTCATGCATATTATCAAGGTTATCCCTTATTTTCTGTTTAGCATTCTACAGTTGCTCCTGTTCTTGTTCTGTGAGATTCCCCCTATTTTGCAATACTTTAATATTTGTCAGCCCGTCTAAATAATCATTGTTACTTCTTAACCATATCTCCCCTTTTTTTTCACCCTTTTTTTATTTTTTTAAACTCCACTTTAATATTATCCTACTCTCTAGCTGTATTTATAGAAGAAATTTCTATTTTCTCTAATAGCTCCTGAATAATTTCTACTACCCATTCCTTAAATTCCTCTCTTTTCAACAGATAGGAGGGAAAGCACAAGTGTCTCATTTTCATTTCATTATCCTGTGTTTTTATTTTAGTTATTATCAGAGCATGATCTGAAATATTTACTGGGTATATATCAAGACCTTCAATTAAATGCACATGTTTCTGTGAAATGTAAATTCTGTCGTGCCTAGCCCAGTTTTTGTATCTTTTGGAATAATATGTAAATAATATGTAAATCCATTCCAAATTCTTAGCAGTGAATGCTCAACTTTCATGCAAAATATTTTCATAAATGTCTTTAAAAATCTACCCTCCTTTGTTATATTTTCCCTTCTGGACCCAAAGGAACATCTTTACTGTTGCAAATCAAATTCCAGTAACCACCTATAAGTAATATTCCTTGCTGAAAGCTGATTATTTTTCCCAGATGTTTCTTAAGCTCCATTATAGCAGTTTTTGGTGGAATATAAATACATGCCAGTGTAATCCTCCCTTGCCAGTAGCCCCTTAGTACTATAAATCTACCATCATTGTCTTTTTTATCCTCTTCTATCACTACTGGAGCTCCTCTTGCAGTTAATATAAGTACTCCTGTCTTCCTTTACCCCAGGTATTCTGCTGAATAACCATCCTAAAAAAATCTTTCTTCATCATTTTCACATATTAAGTTCTTTTCAAGTGCTTCTTCTGTAGCCTAACTATTTGCACTCTACATTTTTAATATAGTTCACTACTCTTTTTTGTATTTATCTCTGAGACCATGAACATTTAAAGACATTATAGAAAGCATTATATTCTTGAAATTTTTTCCCCACCTATGTATAACAGCTTTTTTTTGTTAAATGTCTAGTTCCAGCTTTTATGCATGTACTGTTTGGCATGTTAATCTTTTATACAGTTGTTTCTTGTCATCTCTATTTGAGTCTATGTCACATCTTACAGAACTTTTTGATTGATTGATAACCCTCAAGCAAAACTACAGACATACCCCAATACCCCCTAAAGCATATTAATTTAATAATAGTAACACAAAACTATGCACACCTTCAAATATTAAAGTTTTACCCTCCTTATAGGAACAAATGTTCCAAACTGACAGCCATACACACATTTGAGATAACCTAACAGAAATGTCATCTATGATAAGATGCATGGTACAGTATATGATTCTATTAAGTGCTGTCTGAGCTTGTCTTATCTTTATAGCTCTCTAAGCTGGGAAAACACTTGAATGCTTTCAGAAAACATTTTCTCCAAGCCATTTCTCTTTATCAAGTTGTCTGCTAGAGACATGAATACCAGACATAAAACTGCCAAGCATACCTTTGTCTATTAGGAAAAAAGCTTTATAATATGCAATATTCTTTTTTATTTACTTGGGTTTTCTTAAAACTTGTTAGTAGATTAAACTAATAGCCTTAACCCAGCCATTTCCCTGTGCAAGAAGGAGAAACAGCACACTCATTTTTCTTTTGTCATGCTCTTTTTTGTCCAGATTTTCTTTACATTGTAGTGCCTACATTTCTTAGAACTGAACAAAGAGAAAGAGAGAAGGGAGAAAGAAAAAAAATGAGCACCTATATCCATTATTCTCCCAATTACAGTTAAAAATAACTGAAAAAACTTTAACATGCAAAGAAAATCTTGAGCCATCTATTAACAGAAAATTTACTTTGAGTTAACTTTATCCCTCCTCTTCCCTTGAAATATTAATGACATGAAATACGGCATAAGCTTTACAAGTTACAAGTTTAACAAAATCCAAGAATGTCAAATATTTCCAGATTTTTTTTTTCTATTTCTGTCCCTCTCCATCTCCCAAACCCTGTATCTGCTTCATTTCCAGTGTACCCTTGATTCTTCTAGTCAGCTGTTGTGCTTTTTTCCTTCTGTCAACATTTTCCATTGAAACACTGGAACAGGTTTCACCGGCACAGTCTTTGTGTTCTTTATTGCCAGAAGATCGAGAAGCAGAATCTCCTTCTGTTTAACAGCTCACTTTGTGTTGAACAAACTTTTGTATTTCTTCGTTGGCATGTACTTCATCAAAAAATTGTTTCTCCAGGGAAAATATTTTGAATATAGCTGGGTACAGCAGGTTGAATCTCATGCCAGCTTCTTGACATTCCCTGAACAATAGAATAAATGTACTCCTCTTCTGCCTGATGTACAATGAGTAGTCATTCTTCACACTTTGCTGCCTCCCACTTTTAGTACTTTGTCCTTCTGCCACAGTTTTGTTAGAATCAACTCCTTCTGCTGCAAGATTGCATTTTTACTATTAAAGGTTTAGGTTGTTGTCTCATAGCCAAGTTTGGAGCATACACACAATGTGCCCTTTCAATTAATAATTCCTCTTGTGGAATACCGGTTCCAGTTGCTTATCTGTGCTTTCATAAAATTAATGCAGTCTGTGCCTTCCAGCTTCTCTGGTACAGCAGAAAATCTCAGGTTTTCCCTGCATGCTTTGTCCTCTAATTCTGTTATTTTTTTAAAACATGTCTAGTACAGTCTCATATTCAGAGCCTTTTCTTCATTTTGACCTCTGAATTTTGCAATTTTATCACCTTATCTGAATATCTGTTTAAAGCTTCTTCCATTTTTGTCCATCCTTTTATTGTTTGAGTTGATATACTCCGCCAGTGTTTTATTTATTTTAGTAAGATCTGTGTGCAGTTACCTTATACTTTCCTCTAGATTACTGGAAGTCATGCCTGAAGTTTGCACTGCTTTTTGCTGAACAGCTACAGTGCTCTTGATGGGCCGGGTTTTTTTTGTCAATTTTTGTAGCTGATTTTCCTTCAGGTCCTCTGTATTTATTTTTTTCCTGGAATACAGGTACTTCACTTACTAGCCAGTTACTGAAATTTATCCAGAAATCCAGGTCCACTGGCTTTTTCTGCTAAGTTTCTGTTTTCACACTGGGAGAGCTAGAATTATGCTGTTGCTCAATGTGCAGCCATCTTGGAAGTCTCGGGCTTATAATGCCTTAACAAATAAATGTAAATGTCTTTGTACATAGGCTTCATTTAGATCACTGGTTCACTTAAGCGTGACCTTAGCATTCTTAAAAGTAGAAAACTTTCCACTTTTAGCAGTTCTCTTACAAATGCAGGATACCAGTCTTAAAGTGAAATAGTCATTCTTTTAACAAACTATACGTCTTTAATGACGAAGATGTCTGCCCTGCCTTGAAGTAAAATAATGTAGTTCAGCCATTTTTATTAAAGCATTTAACATTTATTAATCCTTTGAAGATGATCCCCATGAAATGCCTAACAGGAAGAGTGTACCCCAGAGGCAAGAGCGCAATGAACTAACATTAGGCAGCTGGTGGTTTGGGGATGATTAAGATTTTGACTTCAAAAAAGAATTTTGGGTGAACCCATTCTTGTGAGATTGGGGAAATTTGAGTAGTTTTATTTTAGTACATAGTGGGTTTGCTGATGGTTGTAAGAATACAGTGCTGCACAAAATGCAACAGGATTCTTGAGAATCTGAATAGTTGCCACATTGCTTCCTTTTTAACAAAAGGACATTTGTGGTAGTCCATGGGACATGCTGGTATGAGTCTTTTCATTAGGGAGGTGAATGCACGTCTCATTTGATGGGCAGAAGTAAGGAGACACAAGAGAAGATGCCTCTAACCCGGGCTTTTTTGTGATGGTACCTGCTTGTACAATGTACCAGCACCTCAACTATGGTAGTGGTGTCTTCTCCTTTAACGAGAGCTATTCATGTATTGCATGCCAACATGGATGTAAAAATGTGTAAAATTTAAACTATCCATTCCAAGAATGTGTGCGTGGGTGTCTAATTTAAACTAGCAGTTCTGTTTGTTTCTGTGGGAGAGTGAAAGTGTGTATGCATATGTGTGTATGTAATTTAAACTAGCTGTTCTGTTTGTATGTGAGATTGTGTGTGTGTGTGTGTGTGTGTGTGTGTGTGTGTGTGTGTGTTGCTGTATGAGAGAGAAGATGTGTTTGGCGTGTGAGAGATTAGGGGTGTGTGTGCATACCTCTCAACCTCTTAAGTGCAAGAAATCTGGACAAAGCCTGGCATAATAGGAGGACAAAATTGGGGACAGATTTTAAATATTGCTCCAATAAACTTAGTTACTTTAATAATAGTATTTGTGTTAACGTGCATTTTTCTGAAGGGATATGAAGTCTGAAACTCAAATGTATGTCATTATTTAGTGACTACAGACCTCAGATCTTCCCAATGATTTGCCAGAAAACCATAACTTTGAGGAGCAGTCCAAAATATGAGGCAAAAATCTGTACAGTCTGTGAAAATATGAATAGTTGAGAGGTATATGTGTGTGTTGCTGTGTGAGCGAGTAGGGTTGTGTGTGTGTGTCGCTGTATGAGAGAGTAGTGGTGTGTGTGTGTTGCTGTTTGAGAGGAATGGCATGTAATGTTCTAGTTTCTGGGGCAGCTTAGTCAATTAACTTGATGAGGCTTGAGCCTGTAACTTGGTTGCAGGAGCCAAGAACCTGAATCCTCTATACCAACTGCCAGACTGCTGAAGGAATTGTGAGCTTCAGTGAAAACAAAAGCCTGAATCCTCTACACCAACTACTAGACTGCTGACAGAATTGTAAGTTTGAGTTTCAGTACATTTTAATGGAATTGCGAGTTTCATTGCTTTTTCATGGAATTGTGAGTTTCATTGCTTTTTTCATGGAATTGTGAGTTTCAGTGCATTTTCATGGAATGGTTAGTTTCAAGGGAAGATGAATTTTCTGTTGCTCATGCTAAGTCTGTTTTCATTGTGTAACTAACTGTTTTGTTTAGCAAATGCCAGCCACTGTTTGTGCTGTAGAATTTGAAAGCGGTCTTAGTAGCATAATTACTTGTTGGTTTGTCAGTCATTCCCTATTGCAATATTACCAGCTTACCATTTTCTTTTAATGTAACACAAGATAGTCAATTCATTTTTCAGGGGCAGCAGGTGCTGAATTTGTAGATGAAACCTTGAAATGTAAAGTTGTTTGCTAGTAGCAACCTCTTTGTTAGTTACAGATCTGTTTAATGTAGAATTATTTAGATGACTTTTACTTTTGCGGAGATGGTGCTTATTGACTTATATTGGTGGTCTGTAATGATAGATATTTGAGTGGCCTTTTATGGTTGAAAATTTCTGAAACTAGTAGTTTTGTTATTATTGATTCATACATTTTGTTTCATTGCTTATTGGAAGAATGTTCAAAACTTCAAATTTAAAACCCATTCTAACAAGTGATGCTGCATTATGCAAGGAATATAATTTAATGCAATCAGGAAGATGAATCAAAGAATACATACATGTATGAATGGCCCTAAAAATATGTGCAAGGAGCCTATAGTTTGAAAATAGCCCAAAGGTAAACTTAATCCTCCACTGGTCAGATGCATTTTCTTTGAATGTGGGTATTAATGTAATTTCAGTAAATGTGAGCTACAGTGGCAGAGCAGTTTACTACTCATGCCAAGTCTGTTTTCATTGTGAGACTATTGTTTAGCAAATGCTTGTCGGTGTTTGTGTTATTTTATTTCAATATCTGCAATCATTGTAGAAGCAAATAGGAAAACAGTATGCAGACTGATAGGTTTGAACTGTGTTTATTGTAATTGGGTTGTAATAGCCACGTAATGGAATACTAGAATGTTTGGGCAGGCAGCTGCTGGTGGTGGTGGTGGTGGTGGTGGGGGGGGGCAGGATGTTGTATCTTAATTACTTCTTAGCCTAATTAACCTCTTATACCACTGATTACTCATAGTGTAATCTGCAAAGTTTTTACCTAAACGTAGGGAATCTAAAATGTCCTTCACCTCAAAACCTTGTCTTAATCTTCCTACCTTTCATTTCCTAGGTTACATCAGTATTATTATTTCTGTCTGTTTTGTATCCATATACAGAATGTCATAAAGGGAGCTTCTCTTGTGATTTATGGCCAGTGATTTCACAAATTGCAAAAATCATGGAACTTTTATTCAGTTTGTAAACTAGTTAATTACACTGTGTGTGTAATCAAAGAGGAAAAGGAGAGAGGGCATTGGCATACCCAGTCAAAAAAAGCACAAATTAACACTTATATTTACTCAAGTATAATGCAGGTAAATTTTAAGATTATTATCCACGATCACCCTTAATAATTTGCTTTTAGAAGTGTCTTCAATTGTTCCATTATTAAGAGAGAAGATTGTATTTGTATATTTTTTCATGAAAGAAGATTTGGAGAAAAAAAGTATTTTTTTTTTTTTGGGGGGGGGGGGGGTTGGGAGAGTTGACCAAAAACAATGTATGCAGGCCGCCACCTTTTTGTTTACGAAAAAAGCACTGCCTCAGACTGTTTACATATTGAAATATGGGGACTTGCTGGCTGGTGATGAGGTTAGAATGACTACACATTTATGTTTTGGGGAAGGAAGAACTTGCATGTAATGGGAAACAGTTTACTGGTTGCTTTGCTAAATAATTTGCATGCAAAACTTTCTCCTATTGAAAAAGGAAGTTTTTGTCTAAACAAAATACTTTTTAAAAAAAACACATTTTAAAACTCATGCCAAGCATAGTAGTGTGAATGAAATGCCAGCAAACACCATGCAGTAATTATAATGTGCAGACAGCAAGTAGATGCTAATTAGGTTACTAGTAGTGTATAAATAATTGTGAGCTTGACTGGTAGAACTGGCAGATGTTTTGAAAAGGTTTTACTCAGCCGCTTGTCATTCCCATTTACACAACTGATTGCAGTTGGGGTTCCATGTTCCTTTTCTTGCCAGGGCACAGAGCTAGACGGTGAGGCACATGATCCCCCAAAAAAAGCTACAGAATGTGCATAAAAGATGCATACATACTATTTCAACCACTTGTAGACTAGTTAAGTGTGCATTTCTTAACACAAATTTAGTCCTGTAATTAAATGAGATGTTAGAGTAACTTTCTCAGAATAGTATGTCATTACCCAGGCACTACAGAATGTAGTTAGTGATTTCAGGTAAAATGTATCATACAGTCTGTCTTACTAGACTAGCCAACAAATTTGCTGAACCTTACACTTGATTTTTCTTGCTCTAGACCTGTGTGTGCAATTAACCTTCATCCTTGAATTTCTATGCCTCCCTTGACCCTTCACAATCAAACTACCGATACCCGTAATACATTCTTCCCTCACCACCAACAGACAAAGGCAAACTACCAGGTGCAGCTTTTATTTCCATAAAAAGGTATTTGACACTTGAATCTCTTATGCCTCATAAATCAACTTCACTTATTTGGTATCATCATGTTACAAAGCAACAAATTAAACAACAGAACCTTTACAGTCAAAATTCACAAGGCAACCTCAATAGAAATACACAACCTTTAGGAGTCCCTTACAGCTAGGGCTATGAATTCTTAATGTTCACACAATGTATTAACTTCCATTAACACAATACAGAACCTTCCTTTCTTCACTGTGAAATATTTTTTTAATATCCAGATCAGAAGCATAACAAGGACAGGAGGGAAGTGGGCAGCCACACTTGGCAAATGCAAAGTGTTAGGGATCATAATCAACAGAAATACAGTTGAAAAAGGGCAGTGGGTGCTAAATGAGTTTGCTATGGCTCTAATTCAGTTTACTTGGTCTGTTTTAGAAGCAAGTCCCCACTTTCCAACGTAGATTTTCGTGGAGAAGATTTTAATAAGACTTGCGCAGTTACATCTCTTAATGTTCCACCAACTACTGCAAAACACACTAGGAAGCTTGGGGGATGTAAAACTATAGGTCTTCTAGGATGACGTAGCATTAGAAGAATATATTACTGCAAGGGTCAGGCGACATCTAAACACCCAAAATTTAGAGTTGCAATGCATAGAGGGGCTGCAAGTTTCCCATTTGAAAGATGCTTACTGACATTTATACCATCATCAAGAAACACGTGCATGTCATTCTCTTTAAGGTTCTGTCCTGATATAGATGTATAGTATTTACTTTGGTGCTTATTATCCTTTCAAGTAGGTCAGTCCAAATTGACCATTTTTACTTGGGGAAACAAGGCAAATTGAGCTACCAGCAACCAATTATGGCAATCAATATAATGTATGCATAAAACAACGTTATACAAACACAGCACCCAATGAACATAATAGGGGACATATTAGCTAACAAGCTTTTTATTTACTGCACAGTAGTTCACAGAGAGCACTAAATCTCTAATGCCAAAAGACACCCCCCCAAAAAAAAACACGCACATATGTTTGGAATTTGGGAACTTAAGTTGACACTGACCTAAATTTTGACCAACCTGTGGCCATTTTCATTAGAAAGTCCTTCTTTATTTATTTATTTTTATTTATTTTACATTTGTTAACCGGGGAAGTCCGACTGGACACAGGTCCATTTTCAGCAGAGACCCGGGGAGAAAAGCTCCACATAACACTAAGAATGAATATATCCAAGAATACAAATAGGCATACATAAGCAAGCATTAACAATTTCTAGGTAGTTGCAATAGTGAATGATGCATGAAGAAAAGCTTGAGTTACCTTTTTTTTTTTTTTTAACTAGAAGGTTACTCTTTCTGTTCAGAACTTTACACTAGTTAAACAGCTCTACTGGCACAGTAAAGGGCTTATCATTGGAATAGTTGGATCATGATAGATTCCTAGCAACAGTGCAGAGTATGGATTAACCTGGGGAGTAGCATGAGCAAAGCCAGTTATTTAAGTAATGGATTTTGAGGAGTTTTTTTTAATTGGAGATGGGAGGTGATAGAAGTTAACTGGATTGGGAATGAGTTCCAGGTGTTGGCAATGGAGCAGGCAAAGAGAGATTTCCCAGCTTCATTTTTATGTCTGATGACACCGATTAGGTTTTTGATTATTGGATTTTAAGGCTCTAGTGGTGGTCTAGTGATGAATTAAGTGCTGAAGGGCTGTTTTTTTTCTGGAAGGTAGTAGAGCTTGTGAGGTATTAAGAGTTGGTTGAGTAGGAGTAGCTGAGGTAGCTCAAGCCAATTTAGTTGCTTGAGGGCAAGGCAGTGATGGAATCTATGAGTGGCATCTGTGGCAAACTTGGCAATCTTGTAACAAGATTCCATTTTGTTTAGTTCTCTGTGGCGAACTTTGGTAAAGATAGAGGAGGCATAAAGGAGAATAGATAGGAGGTAAGTCCTTGCAATAGTGACTTTGGTAAGTGTGGTGGCGGACTGTTTGTTCCTACAAAGGAGACCAAGTTTTTTGTTAACTTTATAGTTTGGGCTATGTGTATGTTGAATTTCAGATCGTCAATTTCAACACCTAGCAGTTTAGTGTGTGTGGTTGGGTTGTTGTTTATGTTGTCTTTAGATGTAATGGTAAAGTCGTCGTTTAGAGGGTGAGATTTTCCAGGACTGAAGAGAATGAGTTTTGTCTTTTTGGGATTAAGAATAAGTTTGATGTTAGTGTACCACGTTTCTGCAAGGATAAAGTTGTTTTGAGTTATGGTTTGAAGCTCCTTTAGGGTGGGGGCCACACAT
Source organism: Protopterus annectens (assembly GCF_019279795.1). Classification (NCBI taxonomy): domain Eukaryota; kingdom Metazoa; phylum Chordata; order Ceratodontiformes; family Protopteridae; genus Protopterus; species Protopterus annectens. The sequence goes on from NC_056733.1 coordinate 189,724,810, forward strand.
ATTTATGGTGGTAAAAAGCTCACTGATACTGGAGACACAACGAAAACAGCTCCGCTCGAACAGTGGAATAAAAAGGTACGATTCCAAATAAATGTCACCAACGGTTTAATAACAAACAAATAACACCAACAGGTTAAGCGCTTTCATCTGACTAGCAGACTTCATCATAACAAACTTCATTGAAAATTATTTCATTAAATACCATGAATTTTTGGCGCCAAACACATAAATTGAATCTTTTAAAGAGGAAATGATCATCTAAAAGAGTTATATAAAAGAATTATATGTATATACAATTTCTACACCATTCTTATAAATACCCTATACTAAATAACTGTTATTTAAAATTTTTTTAGAAATTTAAAAATATATGAACTTGTTGATGCATTGGTATATAGATATATTTATATATGTATATATATATATATATATATATATATATCAAATTTGTGTAAATTGTTACAAATATAAAGTTTTTTTAAAAATACATATATATATATATATATAATTATAATAATAAATATGTACATAATTTAAACAAAATTAAACTAAATAAAATTTAAGACAAAATTAAGTGTGGTTTAATGCTAATGAAATCATTGATGCCAGGGTATCTAGTGGCATCAGTGAACATTTGCCATCTACTCTCCTTCATGGCCAATAAGGCTTTAAAATTGCCACCATATGGTGATATACCCACCGTATCTATGATGATAAATTTAAAATGATGCATGTCACCACTATGATCTATATGTCGATATAATGCATTCTTTTTGTCTTTGTTTCTGATACAATGTAAGTGGTCATAAATACGTCGTTTGAACTGTCTCTCGATCTTACCTATATAGAAATCGTTGCATGCCACACAGGTAGCTAAGTAAACCACATATTTAGTGTTGCAATTTCCACCCCTACTATAAATATATGTCTGGTTGAGATTATCTAACTTGCACCCCTCAACTTCATTGATGCAAAAGCACTGATTACATGCTCCACATTTTTTGGTACGAACACTTCCCTTATTTTTGTCTTTGTCACTTCTATACGATTCCAAAAGTTTTATAATGTTAAAACCAGTCTTGTAAACAATCTTTGGATGTATACCTACAACTTTCAAAATATTATCATCCCTCATTGCCATATTCCAATGTTCTTTTAATATGGCTTCTATATATTCAACAACAGGTGAATACATAAGTACACACACTAATTTACTTGGTTCAAGTTTTTGTTTCGTATTATGTGTAGTGCAAGCACACATATTCCCTAATAATGGTACATATTTACTGCCCCATTCACTTGTTACATATTTGACTACATCATTCAATAATCTCAATGGGTACCCCCTTGCTATAAACATAGATTTTATAAAGTCCACTTCTTTCAACATGATTCCTTTTGTGGACGACATGCGGGCAGCCCTGATACACTGCCCTTTAGAAATGTTTTTAAACATATGTGGGGGGTGGTTGCTACTAAATTCTAAATAGTCATTGGAGAATGTCTCCTTCCTATATATTCTGGAAACGAATCCTTCTTCCCCATGACTGATGTATGTGTCCAACTAAGCTATTCCATGTGCATTTGAAGTATAGGTAAATTTGAGAAAGTCCGTCGTATTGTTGATGTAACCAATAAATTCATCAATCTTGTCAATCGGACCCTTCCAAAGTACAAATAGATCATCCAAAAACCTAGTATAATAAACTATATACTTAAAAAAAATTGACTTGAATAAAAACTCAGACTCCCATTCTAGCATAACAAGGTTAGTGAAGATGGGAGCACAAGATGCGCCCATCGCCACACCCCTTGTTTGCCTGCAAAATTCATTTTCAAAATGGATGTAATTATGATCCAAGACTAACCCCATCATATCTGAAATGAGACAGATTCTGTCCCATTCAAAACTAGAGTACTTTCTAAGGCTACTGCAAAAATATTCTAATCCCAAATCTCTAGGAATGCATGAAAATAAGTCTGCTACGTCTATAGTTATAAACATAAGTTTACTGTCCCATATTTGAGATGACAACTGCCCAAGAAACATCCAAGAATATTTGATAATATGTGGAATATTATTGTATATGGGCTTTAACCACCTGTCAATAGCCACTCCTAGTGGGAAAGTTTTGGATCTACTACCCGAAATGATGGATCTAAAGGGGGGGGGGTGTTAAATTTTTATGTACTTTGGGAATACCAGCTATGGTAGCTAATGTCAGGTATTCCACCTTTAAAAATTGATATGTCTCAACAGTAATTCGATTGTCAAGCCAATATTCCTCTATTGCTAAATCTATTCGTTTGTAGCCTATGTTAATTTCATTGAGGGATATTGCATCATAATTTCCAGATTGATACAAGATGTTGTATATTTCTCCAATATAATCCATTTTGTTATATAAGACAATCCCTCCCCCTTTGTCAGGTTTCATCAACCTTATTTAATTATTGCCCACATATTTAGACAAACAACTGCGTTCTTCATTGGTTAAATTAACTTGTACACCACTTTTTAATACTTTTATCCATCCTGTAAGTGTTATAAAATCTATATATGTCATTACAGACCATATTCTCATAATTAGCCACCATGGTGTGACTCTGTGGTATATACGTGCCTTTCTTTTTAAGCTCTTTAGAAATCAATTTTTTGCCTTCATTATTGTTCTCTTGAAGTTGAATGGCTAAGTTTAACCTTCTACAAAATAATTTCACTTCTAATATGCTATCCACTGAATTAAAACTCACTGTAGGAATAAATTTCATACCTTTTGAGAATACCCTAAAAAATCATCAGAAATATCTGAATTAGAGTAATTCTACACATTGAAGCCATTTTTAGTATATATAATGTTATTATTAATGTTATTATTAGATGTATCATGCTTGTCACTAATGTTGACTACTTCATCTATACTATTATGAGTACATACCATTCCGTTATTTACCTCATTTACCTCTAACATAGTGGCAACTTCTTTACTACCTTCACATACTCCATTAACTGAAAAGTTATTGTAAGTAGTGACTTCATTAACATCTTCATAACTATTTCCTTTACATACCATTTCATTACTAAAGACATTTTCTAAATAAGGGACAACTTTTCCACTAGTTTTACATGGCTCTATAACAGAATCATAGACAGTGACTTCTTCACTTGCCCTTTCTATCTCAGTCTCCTGCTTACTTGTCCATGTGTATATTTTGGTGGGGGATAAAACCTGCCCCCTTGAAAATGTTGGTTCCTGTCCATATTTTTATGTTCGTTTCTATAATGTCATTCCCCATCATCATTGTGATTGTTGTGATGATGGTATCCAGGCCAAATATATGCCCTATAATTGGCATACTGTTCAACATCTCTAGTAATTTTCCTGTGTTTCCTCTCAAATATATTAGCCGCTTGACATTCTGCTGTAATGAACTGCTTATCGTACAAATCCTTCCACTGACTGAACTTATCATTATTTAGAATCTCAGCATTTAATTTGTCCACCTCCTGTATTAATTTGGACAATTTTTCATCATTTTCCTTCATCAATAATTTGATATAACTAAAACCAAAGCTATCAAATAATAGATTAAATTCTACCCTAGTGTCATTATTCAAATCAAGCACCATAGGTATTTTGAAGAATCTAATACCTTTCGGAACGATCTGTAAAGCAATACATTTGTCAAAATAAGCATTTTCTATCTTGACATTTTTGATAGCTATTAATTTTTTGCCCAAAGAATATATAGTGTCCCTTATCTGTGGTTTCGTACTACTAAAAAATTGTTCACTAGTATGACATGGATTTGGGTCTATCATGCTTTTCAAAATCATATTCATAATCATTACTCAAAAAGTGATCCAAATGACCGTTAAACCCTTCACCATTTAATCTGTCCACTTTATTGTCTTTGGACTGTTTAGACGAGTACTTGAAACCCCTTTTGTTGATGTTAGGACTGGAATATGTATTGGTTAACTCAGTACCTTGATTTTTGTCCTGTGCTCTGGCCATTGCAGAACAGGTTTTCATGGGCAACAACCGCTTAGGATGAGCTCCAGTCCGCTCGGCCTCATCATGAGCATAAAAAAGACTAAAATCAAAGGTAAAATCATCCATAGATGTATTACTAATGTTTAAATCCTTCTTGCTGCCATATATACGCTCTTGAGGTAATGAAATACCTTCATCACCGGGTTTCCCTTGTCCATTCGGTATTTCAATTTGAGTACTGACATTCACACAATTATTATGTTCCACTTCCTTCCCAACACGAGTGATTTTCCCCTCCGACTGTTGTAGACTGTAATTTGTCCCCAGTGATGACTTCATCATGAGAATTAGGGACGAGAGTATGACGCTTCACTAATTCTAAAAGTTGAGTAACCTCGTCTCTTAAAGCTGTAACCTCCATACGAATGCTTGCGATTTCAGCAGTGTCCACTTTGTCCGATGAAGCATGAGCATCTTCGTTAGTGGAATCCATATCAGCTCCAACCACAACTGCACCACACCAAGACCAACAATGTAAATAAAAAGCTCACTGATACTGGAGACACAACAAAAACAGCTCAGCTCGAACAGTGGAATAAAAAGATACGAGTCCAAATAAATGTCACCAACGGTTTAATAACAAACAAATAACACCAACAGGTTAAGCGCTTTCATCTGACTAGCAGACTTCATCAGAACAAACTTCATTGAAAATTATTTCATTAAATACCATGAATTTTTGGCGCCAAACACATAAACTGAATCTCTTAAAGAGGAAATGATTATCTAAAAGAGTTTTATAAAAGAATTGTATGTATATACAATTTCTACACCATTCTTATAAATACCCTATACTAAATAACTGCTATTTAAAATTTTTTTAGAAATTTAATAATATCTGAACTTGTTGATGCATTGGTATATATATATATATATATATATATATATATATATATATATATATATATATATATATATATATATATCAAATTTGTGTAAATTGTTACAAATATAAAGTTTTTTTAAAAATACATATATATATAATTATAATAATAAAAATAAATATGTATTTAAACAAAATTAAACTAAACAAAATTTAAGACAAAATTAAATGTGGTTTAATGCTAATGAAATCATTAATGCCAGGGTATCCAGTGGCATCAGTGAACATTTGCCATCTACTCTCCTTCATGGCCAATAAGGCTTTAAATTGCCACCATATGGTGATATACCCACCATATCTATGATGATAAATTTAAAATGATGCATGTCACCACTATGGTCTATATGTCGATATAATGCATTCTGTTTGTCTTTGTTTCTGATACAATATAAGTGGTCATAAATACGTCGTTTGAACTGTCTCTCGGTCTTACCTATATAGAAAGCGTTGCATGCCACACAGGTAGCTAAGTATACCACATATTTAGTGTTGCAATTTCCACCCCTACTATAAATATATGTCTGGTTGAGATTATCTAACTTGCACCCCTCAACTTCATTGATGCAAAAGTACTGATTACTTTCTCAAATTTACCTATACTTCAAATGCACATGGAATAGCTTATTTGGACACATACATCAGTCATGCGGAAGAAGGATTTGTTTCCAGAATATATAGGAAGGAGACATTCTCCAATGACTATTTAGAATTTAGTAGCAACCACCCCCCACATATGTTTAAAAATATTTTTAAAGGGCAGTGTATCAGGACTGCCTGCATGTTGTCCACAAAAGGAATCATGTTGAAAGAAGTGGACTTTATAAAATCTATGTTTATAGCAAGGGGGTACCCATTGAGATTATTGAATGATGTAGTCAAATACGTTACAAGTGAATGGGGCAGTAAATATGTACCATTATTAGGGAATATGTGTGCTTGCACTACACATAATACGAAACAAAAGCTTGAACCAAGTAAATTAGTGTGTATACTTATGTATTCACCTGTTGTTGAATATATAAAAGCCATATTAAAAGAACATTGGAATATGGCAATGAGGGATGATAATATTTTGAAAGTTGTAGGTATACATCCAAAGATTGTTTACAAGACTGGTTTTAACATTAAAAAACTTTTGGAATCGTATAGAAGTGACAAAGACAAAAATAAGGGAAGTGTTCGTACCAAAAAATATGTGCTTTTGCATCAATGAAGTTGAGGGGTGCAAGTTAGATTATCTCAACCAGACATATATTGCAACACTAAATATGTGGTTTACTTAGCTACCTGTGTGGCATGCAACGCTTTCTATATAGGTAAGACCAAGAGACAGTTCAAACGACGTATTTATGACCACTTATATTGTATCAGAAACAAAGACAAAAAGAATGCATTATATCGACATATAGACCATAGTGGTAACATGCATCATTTTAAATTTATCATCATAGATACGGTGGGTATATCACCATATGGTGGCAATTTTAAAGCCTTATTGGCCATGAAGGAGAGTAGATGGCAAATGTTCACTGATGCCACTAGATACCCTGGCATCAATGATTTCATTAGCATTAAACCACACTTAATTTTGTCTTAAATTTTGTTTAGTTTAATTTTGTTTAAATTATATACATATTTATTATTATTATTATTATTATTATTATAATTATATATATGTATTTAAAAAAAAAACTTTATATTTGTAACAATTTACACTAATTTGATATATATATATATATATATATACCAATGCATCAACAAGTTCATATATTTTTAAATTTCTAAAAAATTTTTAAATAACAGTTATTTAGTATAGGGTTATTTATAAGAATGGTGTAGAAATTGTATATACATACAATTCTTTTATATAACTCTTTTAGATACTCATTTCCTCTTTAAGAGATTCAATTTATGCGTTTGGCACCAAAAATTCATGGTATTTAATGAAATAATTTTCAATGAAGTTTGTTCTGATGAAGTCTGCTAGTCAGATGAAAGCAATTAACCTGTTTGGTGTTATTTGTTTGTTATTAAACTGTTGGTGACAATCGTATCTTTTTATTTCACTGTTCGAGCTGAGCTGTTTTTGTTGTGTCTCCAGTATCAGTGAGATTTTTATATATATGGTGGTGTCATCTGCACCACCGAGGCTGAGGGTGAGGCTGAGGCAGTCTGATTAGTAAAAAGTGAGAACAGAAAAGGACTGAGGATAGACCCTTGAGGGATGCCTATGGCTACTGGTAGTAGCGGGGACAGTTGGCCTTGCCATAGGACAAGCTTGTTGACGGTCTAATAAATAGTTACTGAACCATGATATAGTGGAAGAGCTTATGTTAAGGGTAGATAGTCTCCAAGTGTATAGTATGGTTAACCATATCAAAGGCTTTGGATAAGTCTAAGAATATGGAGGATACAAATGGTCCTTTTGTTTCTATGATGATTGACTGTGTTTGTGAATGAGAGTAGTGCTGTGGTGGTGCTATGGGAAGGAATAAAGCCATGCTGAGATTCAGATAGGTTATTTTGTAGAAGGAAGGAACTGCACAAGTTGAGAATGAACCACTCTTTCTAATATTTTTGATAGAGGAGATAGAATAGCAATGGGGCGTTAGTTGGTTAACTCAAAGGATTTACCTCCTTTGTGCAGTGGTATAATATGTGATATTTTCCATGAGTGAGGTACTTACATTCTGATATTGACCTATTTATTAGGATGGACACTGGTTAGGCTATTGCTTCAGAAGTCATCTGAAAGAAGTCTGCTGGCAGATTATCAGCTGCCATTGTGGTTGGTTTAAGTTTTTTGAGGAGTTTAGCAATTGTTTTTGTAGAGACTGGGTGCAGGGGAAAAGCTGGAGGGGTTGTTTTGTGTGTTGGGATGGGTTGGGATGTCTGTTAAACTGGGGTACTAGTACTATTTTGGATGTTGGCTAGGGTTTGGACTGTTTCTGTAAAAAATGTATTAAATTGGGAGGGAGTGTTTTCATGGTTGTTTGGTAGTATTAGGGGATGGAGTGGTGGATCTTCCTGGGTGCAATAAAGTATTTATCGTGGCCCAAAAATTATGTAGGTTAAGAGCATATGTTTCTTGTATGGATTTGTAGTAATTGGATTTGGCAAGTTTGATTTGTGTTTTGGCTTTGTTCCAGAGTTCTTGATAGTGTTGTCTCATGGTGGTGGCTTTGTTCTTGCGAAACTGTAGCCAGACTTTGTTCCTTTCTTTTATTAATGTTATGATATCTTTAGTTAGCCATGGGGCTTAGTTAGTTTTGATTCTAATGGTTCTAGAGGGTGCATGATAGTTTAAGATGTTTAGGAAAGTAGAGTTGAAGTACTCCCAGCTTTGTCCAGAATTAGTTGTTTTAGGAGAGTCCAATTGCAGCATTTTAGTGCATTGATTAATTCAGTAGTTCTAAAGGACATTTTGTTAAGTTTTACTGTGATGATGGGATGGTGAATATGGTGGGATCAGTGCCTGATTAGGTAAGTTGCTTGGTGGTCACTCAGACTTTCAGGAAGACAGCCTGACTGCTGTGCAAGACTGTCAGATAGCAAAATCCAGTGTAGGATGGACTGGCGATTGGATGTTTTGTCAATTCTAGTGGGATCAGATATAATTTGGGTGAACCCATGGAGGTTAATGTAGGTAGTGGGGGCTTGGCTGGTGCAGTCAGCCCAGTCAATATTAAAATTGCCTAATAGTATGGTTTCTTGTGGGAGAGAGGTTGACATCCAGTTTAATAGGCTTTTCAGTATAGTGGTGTTATTGCCTGGTGGGATAGAACCCCCTGCAATAATTTGTTTGTTGGAATTGAGCTTTAATTTTGCAAGAATTAGTTCTACATCTTTGACTTCTTAGGAATTACACTCAAATTGCTCAAATTTGAGGTGATCTTGGAATAGTATTGCTACACCTCCCCCCCTTTTCCCAATTCTGACACTATACTTATAATGTTATATCTAGGAGGTGTCATTTCATTGTTATGGTTTTCTGGTTTAAGCCAAGTTTCTCTTAATACAGCGACTTCTGATTTGTTTAGAGCTAGGAGGGTGTGGAGGTCATGGGTTTTAAGTATGCTTCTAGCATTTATGCTCAAAAGGAGGAGAGAGGAGGCAGGTCTTTGGTAAAGAGGATTTGTCTGTTGTAAGTTTGAGTTAGTAGACCTATTGGGCCCTGGATTAGGGTGAATGTTCCCACAGCAAGTGAGTTTTTGGAGAAGGTATATGTAGAGTTTGGTTAGGTTGTTAAACATTTTAGTTTGTTTTAGGGAATAATGAGGATTGATTTTGTAGGCTTGGTTATTATGTAGGTAAGAATAAAATTGGGAGGAGGTGAGGTCGCAAGGTGATATAGGGAAATTCCTTAGTTTTAAGGGACTGGGTAGGGGTTCTGTCTGCCATGGTGGGGGGGGTGATATATAGTTGTTAGTGGTCGGAGGTAACAATGGACAGCAGGAGGAGTGAGAGGATAGTTAGTGGGTAAGGTATTAATTTTGGTTATCAGGGTGTGATAGGTGTGTGACATGTTTTTAGATGTGCTTAAGGAGATGGGTGTGTGTGGAAGAACTGTTAATAATTACAGAGGTTGGTTGTGGAATAAGAGTGTGGTGTAAAGTAGTAATATGGGGTTGATAGGTTAGTTTTAACTGGGCAATTGAGAGTGAGAAGTACTTGGGGTGTGGTCTATAGCTATAAATGTAATTGATATGGGGGTGGGTGGGAATGGGGACAGGGTATGGGAGTGAAGTGAGCATAGCAAATGGAGTGGGAGTTGCACCGTCCTGTAAGTCCAGCAGCAAAAAACAATCGGTGAGTATTTTCCTAGCATCTGTATGGGAGAGAAAATGCGTTCAGTTCTAAATTCTACAGCAGACAAATGTCATTTTATTTGTTTTACTCTTTGTTATTTTACACAAATCTGTGAAGGGGGACTAGGCAGTCACTAAGCTGAGAGGAAGGCTAGAGAGGTAGGGAGGTGAGTGGGGAGACTGTGATAGGGAGAGGGGAGGCTCTAGGTCTGGAGATGAGAAGAGAAGATTTAGTGCAGGAGATGTAGGGCCAGGGTAGGGCACAGATGATGGTAGTATGCAGGGATGTGAAGACTGTTCCAGTAGGAGGAAAGAGCTAGCAGAGAGTGGCTGGGTGTAGGGTTAGGCAGGTGGGTGCACAATTGGAGTGTTGTGAGAGCAAGGGTAGTGGGGTGGGGGGGTAAGCAGAGATGTGCAGTAGCTGACCAGGAGCAGTATTTTTAAAGATGCACAACAGTAGGTACAAAGCTATATGTTACAAAGTAAGTAAAGAGGATGAAGAGTAGGTAGAACCCAGTGTAAAAAACGTTTTTAATTGACGGCACTTGCTGGAGAGGAATCCCACCAAAGAGCAGAACTCTTAGAGGGAGGGAATGGTCTTCAGACTTGACTGGGATTTAGTTAGAAAGTAATTTTTCTGTTTGGTGCCAGGGACCTGTAAAACAGAGAGAGAGGGTGAGGATGAGGTAAGAAGCAGCAGTGTTAGCTGAAGTAAGGTCATAGAGAGGAGAAAGAGAGGGACTCAGACAGGAGAGAGGAACCTGTGAGGGGATGGCAATAGAGACAGCAAGAGGTATACAATACAGGGATAAGATATTCTAAAGTCTCAGCCAAGTAGGTACCACGTATAGATAGAAGAAATGACGGGTGGGGGGGGTATGAGGGAAAATATAGCTTAGAAAAGAATGGTTAAGGGACAGACAGAGTAGGAGAAGATAGCAAAGTATTAGAGACTAGGGATGGGATAGAGTGAAGAGCAACCAGAGCAGGCTTTAAAACAATGCAGCTAATGATATCCTTACTTATATTCTAACAATGGAGGATTAAAGAGAACAAGTTGTTATAATAGTACTATAACCTTTCAAGCTAACAGCTGGTTGTACCAGTTTGCCTCTGCTAGGCCCAGCTTATTGGATAAAAGACCTTCAAGCAGCTTTCCGACTAAGTAATTTAAATGTGCAAATTAATAGCATCAGGTTATACTAGATGGTCACCGCTGGGCACAGCTTAATAAGATAGTGGTCCTTGGCCTTTAATACTATTAGTAAAATAAGTGTATAGAAGGTTTATGCCTATAAGGATGACTTAATCAGGCAGCTTAGATCTTACAGTAGGAACACCTAACACTTTACTCCATAGTGTTTAAGGACATGCTGGGTAATACCTTACTATACTAAAAGATAACTGGGATATCTCGCTGTAACAGATGATGTACACAGGCTACCTGGGTCCTTTAGTAATGTCGTTAGGAAATGTACTCCACTCTGTACTTTAACTACAGTGTTTAGAGGTGTGCTGGCAGCATTGTACTACAAATACAGACTAGGTTACCACCAATTACCATTAGGTATCTATGTTGTCTAACAATGCTAAATATACTCTGGTAGATAGCTTAAGGCTGTGTGGTTTATGCCAGGACTAAGTAACACCGTTCAGTGGTCTGGTTTGCTGGTTAGAAGTACACCATTTACAACTACTTTTTCAGGAACTGTGTGTGAGTAGGAGTAGTCTCAGTGTAATGGTTACAACACAGTAAAATGGTGGGCACATAATTCCAATTTCTCTCAACAACAGAAAACCAAGGGCAGAGCATACAATGTTATAATACAAGGAAAACTGCAGTAAAAATCCAAGGGTAAGGCCCACAATGTTTACAATGCAGGGAGAACTGCTGAGCGAGTTAACGCAATCCACGTACAATTAAATATGACTGCTTATCATCAATACGTTGTGTAATATACAGCTTCAGCATGAAAGACGCTATACCGGCCAAATAATGTCCTTTAACAGATTAAGCGATAGCTGTACAGTACACTTGCAGGTTAAGGCAGTCTACAAATCCAACAACATTACATTAAAAAATGCTGTATGCATTTCCATTCAAGTAGTGAGCTTACCTGGTCAGCGTGACACACTACTGGGTTCAGAGGGAGAGAGGAAGAAAGGAAATGGTGCCTGAAGCCTGTGTGTGGCTTTTACCAGGCGCAATGCATTCTGGGGGGGGGGGGTGACATTCCCTTGTTTGTGTGATCTTAATGCAATCACTACACGATCACACAAACAAGGGAATTATTACTTTTACTTCTGGAGAATAATGTGTTCATGTACAGAGAATCTGTATATTGGCAGGTCAGTGGTGTAGCGATGGGTACCTCGTGTGCGAACAGCTATGCGAATGCAGTGATGGCCACTTGGGAGATTGAGTACCTTCTAGTAGGCCCCTTTAAGGAATAGGCGTTATTCTTTAGAAGATTTGTAGATGATCTTTTTGTATTATGGGAGGGGACTCCTGAGGCTTTGATGGAGTTTGTTGAATTCTTAAATAGATCTACTATTTTTTTGACATTTGCTGTGAAATGGACACACACGTGTTGATTTCTGAGATGTGACCATTTTTAGGGATGATAGGAATTTGCTTGGGACTAGGCTCCATAGGAAAGAATGTAGAGTTAACCATCTCTTAGTAGAGAGAGTATGCACCCACAATACATTTTTAGGAACATAGTTCAAAATCAGCTCAAAAGAGCCTCTAGACTCAATGTGAGTGAACAAGATTTTCTGCAACAGCTCAACACTATTAGCACTGAGTTACTATGCAGAGGATATGATCCTGATATGATAGAGAAGAATGTAGTGAAAGTGGTGAATATGAGAGGTACAAGAGCTAAACCTTATTTTTCTGAATGGGGACAGAATGATGGAACCCATAAGTTGAGTATGAAATATAGTAGCAAGCTGAAAGTGTCATTCAGCTACTCAAGGAATATCAGCCAGTATGCTAGTATTACTAGGAATAATTGCAACATTCTAATGACAAATGAGCAGACTAGTAAATATTTAAGATTCCACACCACCGTTTATTTTTAGGAATAAAAGAACACTGAAGAGATGTCTTCATGGTGGAAGGGATATTGATAGATAAGTTTTACAAGGAAATACTTTACCCGGAAATACTTTACCCTGTAGCAAGTGTTCTTTTTGTCCATATATTATTGATAATGCTATCTTTGTTCATCCAGATACAGGAGAACGGTTTAATTTTAAGATCAAGGCTACTTGCACTAGTATGCATGTGATATACCTAGCTGTATGTAGGGTATGCAGTACATTTTACGTCGGGAAGACTGGTAGGATGCTCAAAGATAGGATTGGGGAACATATTTATGATATTGGCAAGAAAAACATGTTTAATGTGTTAGCCAAACATGTTGCAAATACGGAGAGCACACATAATTTTGGCTTTTTAGTTATGGGAATAAATTGTGGCAATAAGAGAGGAGGGGATATGAGATTAAGGATGGAGGAAATGGAAACGCACTGGATCATTAGTTTGAGAGTGAATGCAGGACATGGTTTGAATGACTGCATACCTCTAAGACCTGCTTTGAAAGTCAGACCACTATGTAGGAAATAGGTGGTTGGCTACATATTATATGCTACCTTCATGGTCTAATATGTTCATGCTTTTTAATATGATATGTATTTGAATGTTTTTATATATATATTTTTTTGTGGATAGGTACATTTATGTGCTTTTTATTTTTATTGTCTATGTTTGGTTTCCTAGATTGATGTTTTTTATATTTTGAAAATGCCTCATGAATGATTTTCAGGATGTGTGCCTTTAAGTTGGAATTTGTTTTGTCATGTGATTCTAACTTAATAGTTAAATATGGTGCATTAGTTACTTAGTCTTTATGTCACACCTGAAGAGGCATTTGGTGAAAGCACTTGTGTGTTTTGTTAAAGGTCTGTTTGTGAACCTGGAGCTTTGCCTGTGTTGGTTGTTCTTTACCATAGTATGATACATATGAAAGAAGTAATGTGGTTTATTTGTCTGTGTGTACTGTATGCCATAGTTTCTACGTCAGGAAAACATTGGAAGGATAGAATATGGGAGCACTTGTATACTGTTAGTAAGCAGGATATGAAAAATGCTTTATCAAAACAAGTCTCCGCATCTAGTATTGAACATACTTTTAGATATTTTGTGTTGAAGTTGCTCCGAGTGTCCTTTAGAAGAGATGCTAGAACCACAACTGAATGTGTTAAAATTAAATGGATTTTTGAACTTCAAGGTGATGGGGGCAAAGGTTTAAATGAGTGTGTACCCTTAAGACTGCTATTAAGAGCACGTGGTCTTAAAAGGTAATTCTGAGCTTGCTTATTTAATTGATAACTGTTTGCTTTGTGAATGATTTGAGGAAGTGACTAGTTAGCTCGCAAAAGTGCTTATTCTTTGGGTTTTTTATTTTATTAAAGTTACAGTTTTACTCCACAGCCCTGCTGATTGGTTACTTTTCTTTGGTGGTAGTAGCAAATATTCAAACAAGAGCTTTGAAGGCCGAAGTGGAGAAGGGTTCCATGTGTACAGCAGTTGAACATGGGTCAGTCGATCCTGAGAGATAGGTGAGTGCCATTCCAAAGGGAAGGGCAATGGCCTCTGTTGCCCTCGGGTGATCAAAAGGGAGTCTGGTTCAGATCCCTGAATCCAGAGTGGTGGACACGGGCACCTCATGGCATCCAGTGTGGTGATGCAAATGATCCCAGAGAAGGTGGCGGGGCACCTGGGAGAGTTCTCTTTTCTTTGTAAAGAGCAGGGTGAGCTGGAATGGATTCACCCTGAGAGAGAGAGACCCACTCCCTGGAAAGCATTGCAGTTCCAGCAGTGTCAGGTGAACTCTCACTGGCCCTTGAAAATCCTGGGGAGAGGGTGTAAGTCATGCACTGGGCCATACTCATATCTGCAGCAGTTTTCCAAGGTGAACAGTCTCTGGCATGTTAGAACAGTGTAGGTAAGGGAAGTCAGCAAGCCCGATCTGTAACTTTGGGATAAGGATTGGCTCTAAGGGTTGGGTTGGTTGGGCTCTGACATGAAGTGGAGCTAGATGTGCTCAGCGGCTGGATGAGTTGTTGCCCCCTAGCCATGCCCCCCCGGGGGGCCAGGAGGACATGACTGCTACTCTGGACATGTGGCGGGCCCTTCCTGTAGATCTTCCCGGCTGTGGCAGGCTTCAGTCCACCCTGGCTTCCTGCATCATCCGTCAGCTAGCAGTTGGCTTAGAACTGGTGTGGACTGGGGAATTTGACTGTTTAATTAAAACAAAGCATTGCAAAGGCCCGGTACGGGTGTTAACACGATGTGATTTCTGCCTAGTGCTCTGAATGTCAAAGTGAAGAAATTCAATGAAGCACTGGTAAATGGTGGGAATAACTATGACTTTCCTAATGTAGCCAGATGCCTCTTCATCTATTTAGTGATGTGCGTTGTGATGACCGTGCCCTGGCCCAGCAATCAAGGAGCCTCAATCCTCACCACTAATACCAGGGAGGTCGTCTCATAGAAGAGAAAAAGATAATTAATACACACAGTAAAGTACAATTTCCCTTAAGTGCACACAGAGAACACAGTCAGTCTGGGGCTGGTTGCTCACTTGCTCACCAGGTCCCCAATAAGACTCCCCACTGGCACAGCTATAAGGTCCAGGTCTCAGCCTAACTGGGCAAACTAAAACCTCCGGTACCCTCTCTGTCCAACCAGTGCTTCGTGCCCCTGCCAAGTAGCTGACACAACACACACACTCTTTGTATTTATACAACTTTACAGACACTCTTGGGAAAGGCTGACATAGATTCTCCAACTGTGCCCTTTACCCAGACTATATAGTAGTAATTACTGCCACCACTCAGTTAATAATATCAGCTACTAAAAGGCCCATAAAAGGGTGTCCAGTTATTACTGTGCAATATTAATATCCAGTGGTAGTATGACTAACAGTCAAGGTTTACTGTAGAGTGGGCTATTACAATAACCTTTATAGATTTGCAATGTACTCTAGAGCTTATCTCTACACAAATCAGCTACAGGTAGAATATTTTAAAAATATTTAATAATAAATAATTAAAATACAAGACAAAACTACTACACCACAGAGATATCTAAGAGTTCAGAGATCACACAGAAACTTAAAATAATACAGTAGGACAGGTCTGATTTCAAAGAAAAATACCTAATTAATCTTTACTAGGTTTAACTATTCCTACAAGAAATCACAGTGCTAAAACTTACACGTGAGCAAAGCAGAGTGATGATAAGTTAGATGTCCAAAATCAAAATGCTTTCAGTCTCTTGTCAGAAATAGTATTTAAACATTACTAACAAACATGTTTGTTAGGTCCCTCCCCAAATGACATCATTTTTGACACTTAGGTTTTCCCAGGCAAACAAACAGCATTATTTAGCAATCGTGCCGTAAAGCACCTTCAACATCAAAATTCTGGTCATAAACGTTAGCCTTAAAACAATGGACATGAAATCTTCATCCAGCCGCCCTGGAGCTGAATTCTAACATGAAAGGGTACAACATGCTTCACTGGGCCAGTAGAGTGCAATGTTGTCACATATTTTGCAGTTCCACATTTCACAATATTCTTTTACATTCAAGAAAACATGACTGTATTTTACATTTATTTACAAATGCCAGAATTATATATCAAATTCTATTTGACTAGGCTGGCAGTTTTTCAAGTGCCCCTTGAGAAACATTGCTTGAGAGTGTCAGGTCTGTCTGGGTGTACCTCACCCCCTTCCTTGTCTGGAGAGCCCATCTGCATTGGCGTTGCTACTCCCACAGCGATGCTGCACTGACATATATGCTTGCAACCCCAGACTCCATTTTAGCAACTTGGCATTTTGCTGACTGGCTCTGTTTAACCATGTGGGTTGTGATCTGTCATCACAGTGAATTTTCTTCCATACAGATAAGGCTGAAGTTTTTGTAGTGCCCACACTATGGCTAGACATTCCTTTTCTACCGCTGCATAGCTTTCCTCCCTGGGTTGGAGCCTATGACTAAGATACACCACTTGATGCTCTTCTCCCTCTGAAGAAATCTGGCTAAGTACAGCCCCCACCCCATAGTTTGAAGCATCCACCTGCACAACAAAGTCTTTGCTGTAGTCTGGACTGACTAACACAAGGGGTCCTCCCAAAGCTTCCTTAAGCTTCTGAAATACCTGCTCACATGCTGGGGTCCACACTACCTTATCTGGCCTGTTCTTCCTTTTCAGGTCTGTGAGGGGAGCAACTATAGTACTATAATTGGGAACAAACTTTCTGTAGTACCCTGCTGTCCCTAATAATGCCCTCACCTGCTTTTTGGTAACGGGTGAAGGCCATGCCTGAATAGCTTCCACTTTGGCAGGTTCTGGCCTTATCTTACCACACCCCACTCTATGTCCTAGGTAGGAGACCTGTGCCATACCCATCTGACATTTGCTCGGCTTAGTGGACAACCCCACCCCCTGTAGTCTGCCCAGCACCTCCTTGACATGCCAAAGTTGCTCTTGCCAGGAATGGCTGTAGATAGCAATATCATCCATGTAAGCAAGAGCAAACCCTCCTGCTCCTGCTAAGATATGATTCACCAGCCTATGAATAGTCGCTGGGGCTTTCTTTATCCCAAAGGGCATCTTTGTGAAATCATACAAGATAAAAGGAGTCACAAAGGCTGACTTCTCTCTAGCACTGGGAGTCAAGGGCACCGGCCAGTAACCCTTGGTAAGATCAATGGTTGTAAGATACTTAGCCCCACCCATCTGCTCTAGGGGCTCATCCGTCCTAGGCATGGGGTAAGCATTTGATTCTGTACGACTATTTAATTTCCTGAAATCCACACAGAACATGTTGCTGCCATCCTTCTTTGGCACCACCACCACTGGTGAGGCCCAGGGACTGTTGGACTCTTGAATCACCCCTAGTTCCAACATCTTCTGTACCTCCTCCCTCAAAGTCTGACTCTCCCAGGCACCCTATAAGGGACCTGCCTGATAGGCCTTTGGGGTCCTTTATCCATCTGGTGCTGCACCTGGTGGGGTGCTCCCTGGTTTCCCAGTGAACATGCCCCCAAACTCCTGCAACACTGCTCGGATTTCTCCAACCTGGGTAGGTGATGGTGCTGGGACATTGCTACCCCTTCCACTGAGGTGTCAGCCAGAGCCTCACTGTGGAGATCAGTCACAAGATCTCCCTCAGACTCCTCCTGCAACCCACTGCAAATGCTCAGAACAAGGGCCTCCCTATCATGGTAAGGTTTCATCATGTTAACATGGTACAATTTGTGCCCTTGCCATCTGCCTAGCACTTCCACCATGTAGTTAACATCACTTAACTTTCTTACCACCTTGTAGGGTCCCTCCCAAGCTGCTTGCAACTTGTTGTGTTTGACAGGAATGAGAACCATCGCCTGCTGCCCTACAGCATACTCTCTAGCTCAAGCATTCCTGTCATACCACATATTTTTCTGTTGTTGGGCTTCTGCCAGGTTCTCTTGGGCCAGGCCCATGGGTTTTCTGAGCCTTGTCCTGAGGCTCAGGACATATGCCACAACAGACTCCTTGTGAGACTCACACTCACCTTCCCACTCATCTCGAATTAAATCTAGAGGTCCCCTCACCCTATGCCCCTACAGCAACTCAAAGGGTGAAAAACCTGTGGATTCCTGGGGAACCTCTCTGTAAGCAAACAGGTGGGGCAAATATTTATCCCACTCCCTCTTAAACTGATCTGCAAATGCCTGTAGCATGGACTTGATTGTAGAATTTAACCTCTCAACAAAACCATTAGTCCTGGGATGGTAGGGGGTAGTATTCATGTAGTAACAAACTTCTCCAAGCACAAAACTCCAACTCCACTCGAACGCCAATGCCAAAAAACCTCTATTACTGTAACTATTACTGTGATTTCGCCAAAATTACTGGAAACTTTTTTAAAATAGAATTTATTAAACTTGAAGTGTGTAACTTTTCACACACTTTTCGTCAGGGCTCCTGCCCCAACTTCATCAGAAAACAACAACCCATTGAGTGATGTGTCTTTATATAGTTAATTGGAACGTCATTAATCAGTGTAATTAACATCAATAAAACTACACAAGTTAATGTTAAATCAGCAACACCATAACCTAGCGTAAACCTACCTACAAGCATACCTTTACTAAACAATGTTCTTAATAAAAAATATTAAAGTATTCAATTGTTTAAACATTTAAACAGTATACTGAATTGATTGAGTAAAAAACGAATTGTAATAAACAAATGATTTTAAAATCTATCGGACAATACATTTCAAAGATGATACTGGGAATCACTTTGATTGTCATATTATACACCATAATTCAAAAACAATTACATTCACAATCCTGCATAAAATTATCCTGCATAGAATTCTTCATAAAATGTTCCTTAAAACTTTTGACACTTTTGCTAATATTTAGTGTTTAAAATATTAAAAATATTACAAATGGTTCATTTAAATATTAATAATAATAAGTATTAATGAATATTAATAAATTAATTCTAAAAAGTTGAAAATTGTTAAATTATTAAATTATAAAGTTACCTCATCTCTCTAAATTTTTCAGTCTTAAAATACATTTAAGGGAACACATCTCATTTATGCCAGGGAACCTACAAGTATTGGTTCTGAGTTGCCAAAGCAGTTCTCTTCTTTCCAGTACTAAACTCTCATTCCCTCCTCTGTTATCTGAGGTAACTTGGTCTATGACCCTAAACTTGAAGTTATGACTCGGGAATGCATGCGTGTGTCTAGCCAGAGCATTCTCCATCCTCTTAGTATTGATATTGTAAATATGTTCTTTAATTCTATCTGCTAACTTCCTATCCATCTTTCCTATGTAGAACGCCTGGCATAGTGCACATTTAGCTAAATAAACCACTTGTTTGCTGTTACAGCTATATTTAGATGCTGATCGATACTCTCTATTGTTTATTAAAAATTTACTTCCTTCTTCTATATACTTACAGCAACTACACATAGAGCATTTAAACATGCCCATTTTTGTTGTAGAGATGCCGCCCTTCTTTTGTAAAATCTCCTTTAAATCCATCCCTCGTCTAAAAACCATTTTTGGTTTGCTAGGTAAAAGTTCACTGAAAAATTTGTTTAATTTAGTTATGGCCTATTGAGAGAGGTCTTATGTTTTAAACAATAGTGAGTTCAAAGACAATATTGTTTATTACACACGTTTCTTGGACGACATTTTTATATTGTTCCAAGGGACTGAATCACAAATGGAGGAATGTTTAACAGGTTTTAATAATACAACAAGTTTTTTGCGTTTCACTTTTAAGTACGATATAAACAAGATAGAGTATTTAGATGTTTCACTAAGGAAGGATTACGAGAGGAAAACTTACTTGTCTAAAATTTACAGAAAAGAAACACATTCGAACATGTACCTTCATTATACTAGTTGCCATCCGAGACATCAGAAAAAATCAGTAGTAAAAGGGCAACTAGTAAGGGCAGCCCGTATGACATCTATAGAAGAAGAATTTGATGAAGAGTGTGAATTAATTTTGAATTTCTTCACACAGAGGGGCTACCCATTTGATTTTTTAAGGGAGATACTAATGGAAGTGAAATTTAAAAGAATGGAAGGTACATATGTTCCTATTTTGAGTTCAGAGGTAGAAGTGAGACAAGTAAGAGGTGACACTGAGGTAGAATTTAATACAATCAGAACTGGAAAACTTGATAATACACTTGGTTGTAATTTTATTTGTACATATAATCTGGACTCAGGATTAATATTGAACATTGTAATGAAGAACTGGGAATATTTATTAAATGACAAATTTTTCAGTGAACTTTTACCTAGCAAACCAAAAATGGTTTTTAGACGAGGGATGGATTTAAAGGAGATTTTACAAAAGAAGGGCGGCATCTCTACAACAAAAATGGGCATGTTTAAATGCTCTATGTGTAGTTGCTGTAAGTATATAGAAGAAGGAAGTAAATTTTTAATAAACAATAGAGAGTATCGATCAGCATCTAAATATAGCTGTAACAGCAAACAATTGGTTTATTTAGCTAAATGTGCACTATGCCAGGCATTCTACATAGGAAAGACGGATAGGAAGTTAGCAGATAGAATTAAAGAACATATTTACAATATCAATGCTAAGAGGATGGAGAATGCTCTGGCTTGACACACGCATGCATTCCCGAGACATAACTTCAAGTTTAGGGTCATAGACCAAGTTACCTCAGATGGCAGAGGAGGGAATGAGAGTTTAGTACTGGAAAGAAGAGAACTGCTTTGGCAACTCAGAACCAATGCTTGTAGGTTCCCTGGCATAAATGAGATGTGTTCCCTTAAATGTATTTTAAGATTGAAAAATTTAGAGAGATGAGGTAATTTTATAATTTAATAATTTAACAATTTTCAACTTTTTAGAATTAATTTATTAATATTCATTAATACTTATTATTATTAATATTTAAATGAACATTTGTAATATTTTTAATATTTTAAACACTAAATATTAGCAAAAGTGTCAAAAGTTTTAAGGAACATTTTATGAAGAATTCTATGCAGGATAATTTTATGCAGGATTGTGAATGTAATTGTTTTTGAATTATGGTGTATAATATGACAATCAAAGTGATTCCCAGTATCATCTTTGAAATGTATTGTCCGATAGATTTTAAAATCATTTGTTTATTACAATTCGTTTTTTACTCAATCAATTCAGTATACTGTTTAAATGTTTAAACAATTGAATACTTTAATATTTTTTATTAAGAACATTGTTTAGTAAAGGTATGCTTGTAGGTAGGTTTACGCTAGGTTATGGTGTTGCTGATTTAACATTAACTTGTGTAGTTTTATTGATGTTAATTACACTGATTAATGACATTCCAATTAACTATATAAAGACACATCACTCAATGGGTTGTTGTTTTCTGATGAAGTTGGGGCAGGAGCCCCGACGAAAAGTGTATGAAAAGTTACACACTTCAAGTTTAATAAATTCTATTTTAAAAAAGTTTCCAGTAATTTTGGCGAAATCACAGTAATAGTTACAGTAATAGAGGTTTTTTGGCATTGGCGTTCGAGTGGAGTTGAAGTTTTGTGCTTGGGGTTGTATTCATGTGCTTCACCCCACAGGACTTCCACAGACAAGCCAGCAGGTCTGACATAAAATTGGCACATCTGTCAAACAGTATTTCCTTTGGGAAACCTACCCTGCTGAAAATCTTTAGCAAAGCATTTGCCACCTTCCCAGCCTCAATGGAAGACAAAGCCATGCCTCAGGGTATCATGTAGCATAATCTACAATCACTAGGATATTCTTTTTCCCTGTGGAACTTAGGGTACTCAGAGGACCCACAATATACATAGCTATCCTCTGAAATGGCTCCTCAGTCACAGGCAAAGGCATCAAAGGAGCTCTCACCTTGTCTCCTGCCTTGCCTACCTTTTGGCACTGCTCACAGGTCCTGCAGTACCCTGTTACATCAATGGAAATTCCAGGCCAATAGAAGTTTTGCATAATACATGTCTTTGTACGTTTTATGCCCATATGACCTGTAATGGGAATATCATGGACTATGGCTAGAAGCACCAGACTATAAGCTTTAGGCACTACCAACTGCTGTAGTCTCTCACCTTCTAGCCCTCCCTCAGGGGTCCACTCTCTGTACAGTAACCTTTTGTTCCAGTATACAGATTCCCCCTTCCCTTGAGAATCAAGTGCTTCCCTAGCTACCTGCCTCAGGCCTTGCAATGTAGGGTCTGAGAGCTGAGCCTGTCTCAAGTCTCTCCTTGTAACCCTTCCCAGCTCCCCTTCCACAGGAGGTCTGGCATCCTCTGACAGCAGTGCCTCACTGTCATCCTGAGTACTATTACTCACCTCTACCTTTGCAGTTACCCTGTCTAAGGGAACATCAGTACCCACAAGCAGCTGTGGCTCACATTCAGTCTCAGTGCTACAGCATAGCTCACTCCCTGAAGTAACCACCTCAGCAGTCCTGGCTGCAAGTATGCAGTCTGTCTGAGTCTCCCCCAGGCTACCAGACCCACATGCTTGTCTCCTAGCATCACTGCATGTAACTGCATAAGTACAAAATACTGCCTCATCCAAATCCTTCCCTCTCAGGACATCTGCAGGATGGTAGTTCCATACCCCGGTTGTCTCAAGACAACCTACTGTTGGCATTTTGTCTTTCCCACTTACTTGGCTCCCTCACCTTTGGTTCCCCACCTTGCCTTTGTGGACATCTGTATGCCACATGGCCCCACTAGTTGCATTCAAAACATTTAACCCTAGCTCCTGGACATGTACCTGGACTAGTGGCTTCCCTTGCTACTGGTGGATTTTGTTGGGGCAGTCTGTGCTGCCCACCATGGGTTCCTTTAGTCCCATGAGCAGTACTGGGAGTCCCTTTCCTGTGCAGGGCTGCCCTGCTTGCTGGGTATAGATCTCCCTTCTTCCCCAACTCCTCTGAAGTAGCACACTCTATCAGCTAACCAGATCCTCATGTCCTCAGGCAAAGTGCTAAGGGCTTGTTCCCTTACCAAATGGTCTGCCAGCCCTTCAAAAGTGGTGACCTGGTATCCACTCACCCAGCTATGAAAATAAGTGCTTAACTCAGCAGTATATTCACATACATTTTCATCTGCCTTGCATCTATGCTCACAAAACTTTTTCCTATACATTTCAGGTGTTAGCTTAAAACATTCTAATAAATACCTTTTTACAGCAGTATAATCAAAACAGTCAGTGTCATGCATTTCTGCTAAAGAAGTTACAGCTTTACCATGGAGTAAGGGGGTCAAGAACCGTAGCCAGAGCCTTTGGTCAACTTTGTACTGTTTACATACCCACTCAAACATATGAATGAAGCTATCAAAATTATCCACCTCTTTAAACTGTGGAAGAAATTTACTGACCTTTTGTGCTTCCAGGGTCCAGTTATTCCCTTCCCCTTTACCTCCATGAATCTGGCGAAGAGTCAGCATTTCCCTCTCATGCCTGCTCTGCGTTCATTTTCCTCAGCTTGTAGACTCCTTGTTTTCTCGGCTGCTTCTAGTTCCATATGCCTGGCCTCCAACTCAAGTCTCTTTAGCTCCAGCTGGATTTTTAAGTCCACTGCAGAAAGGTTGAGCTGTCCATTCTCCGAGGATATTGTATCTCCACTGTCAGTCTGATTGTCCTCCAGGCTGCTGTTCTCTGATGCAGCTGTAACCAAGGCTGCAATCAAGTCTGCTTTAGTCAGGTTTCCATGCACCAGTCCCCTAGCCTGGCACATCTCCGCCAGCTGGCCCCTTGTCCATACTCTTCTGCTGACATGCTGCCTGCTCACCCTGACTAACACTAAGCTAGCAAAAGAAATAAAACAATTGTGATCTGAACACTGAGTATACACTGCATGGCTGTTTTAGAATACAAAACACTTTTAGAGATCACTGTACATAAGCTACAGGAATTCACTCTACCCACACCACTACAAGCCAATTAGTATGTGTAGTAGATCCCACCACTGCCAAACACTTGTGAAGACTGTGCCCTGGCCCAGCAATCAAGGAGCCTCAGTCCTCACCACTAACACCAGGGAGGTCGTCTCATAGAAGAGAAAAGGATAACTAATACACATAGTAAAGTACAATTTCCCTTAAGTGCACACAGAAAACACAGTCAGTCTGGGGCTGGTTGCTCACTTGCTCACCAGGTCCCCAATAAGACTCCCAACTGGCACAGCTATAGGGTCCAGGTCTCAGCCTAACTGGGCAAATTAAACCTCCAGTACCCTCTCTGTCCAACCAGTGCTTCGTGTCCCTGCCAAGTAGCTGACACAACATGCACACACTTTGAGATAAGTATTTATACAACTTTACAGACACTACTGGGAAAGGCTAACACAGAGTCTCCATCTGTGCCCCTTTACCCAGACTATATGGTAGCAATTACTGCCACCACCCAGTTAATAATATCAGCTACTAAAAGGCCCGTAAAAGGGTGTCCAATTATTATTGTGCAATATTAATATCCAATGGTAGTATGACTAACAGTCAAGGCTTACTTTAGAGTGGCCTATTACAATAACTTCTATAGATATGCAATGTACTCTAGAGCTCATCTCTACACAAATCAGCCACAGGTAGAAGATTTTAAAAATATTTAATAATAAATAATTAAAACACAAGACAAAACTACTGCACCACAGAGATATCTAAGAAATTTAAAATAATACAGTAGGACAGGTCTGATTTCAAAGAAAAATACCTAATTAATCTTTACTAGCTTTAACTATTCCTACAAGAAATCACAGTGCTAAAACTTAAATAAGGCAATGTGCTGATAAGTTAGATGTCCAAAGTCAAAATGCTTTCAGCCTCAAGTTAGATGTCCAAAGTCAAAATGCTTTCAGCCTCTTGTCAGAAATAGTATTTAAACATTACTAACAAACATGTGTGCTGGGTCCCTCCCCACATTACATCATTTTGACACTTAGGTTTTCCTAGGCAAACAAACTGCATTATTTAGCAATCTAACACCTGCACAGAAACTTACAACAATAGAAGACTTTTCACATGTACATTCTAGCAGAAACTAGAGAAATAAAACACTTTCCACATCTAAATTCTGATCATAAACTTTAGCCTTAAAACAATGGGCATGAAATCTTCATCCAGCCAACCTGGAGCCGAATTCTAACATGAAAGGGTACAAATGCTTCAATGGACAAGTAAAGTGCAATGTTGTCACATATTTTGCAGTTCCACATTTCACAATATTCTTTTGCCTGTATTTTACATTTATTTACAAATGCCAGAATTATATATCAAATTCTATTTGACTAGGCTGGCATCCTTTGCCCATCTCCCCTCAGTTGTCACATGCATGAACAGATGAACGAGATTCCCACTGTCCCTACCCGACTATTTAGTGAAACCACAGCCAAGGGAATGGGTTTGGCAGAATCAGCAGAGAAAGAAGACCCTGTTCAACTTGACTCTAGGCAGGTACTGTGAAGAGACATGAGAGGTATAGAATAAGTAGAAGGCCTCTGATGCAGGTGAAATACCACCATACTTATTGTTTTTTCACTTACCCAGTGAGGCAGGGGGCGAGTCCCACCAGGGCTCTCACTTCTAGCTCCAAGCGCAACCTGTTCCAGGGACAGTGTTAGGTGGGGAGTTTGACTGGGATGGTACACCTGTCAAAGAGTAACACAGGTGTCCTAAGGTGAGCTCAGGGAAGACAGAAATAACCTGTGGAGCAGAAGGGCAAGAGCTCGTTTGGTCTTGATTTTCAATATGAATACAGACTGTGAAAGTGGGGCCTCATGATCCTTCTGGCTTTTTGGGTTTTAAGCATGAGGTCAAAAAAATTACCACAGGGATAACTGGCTTGTGGCGGCCAAGCATTTATAGCAATGTCACTTTTTGATCCTTCAATGTCGGCTCTTCCTATCATTGTGAAGCAGAATTCACCAAGCATTGGATTGTTCACCTACTAATAGGGGAATGTAAACTGGGTTTAGACAATCATGGGACAGGTTAGTTTTACCCTACTGATGATATGTAATTCTGCTCAGTACGAGAGGAACCATATACGTGTGTTTGTGTGTGTGTGTACATACATATATATACACACACACACACACGTATACAATTTTTTTTTTGCATCCAGATGACTACATATAATACTACCATGTTACTTATAAATAAAGGACCTTTTTGTCTATACCCATACAACATATTTATTATAGCTAATTTCTCAGAAAAATGTATCATGACCGTCAAACAGAAAATGCCTTTAGCTGGTCACTCTAGCTGTACGGCACACACACAACTTGTAATGCAATTTACTGACCATAAGTCTAAACTTAGGTGGTCATAAATCCAGTTACCAGAACACTTTTCTATTCCAGAGAAATAAACTGTAGTTTTACTTTTGCTGTAATGATAATTCTGTAAAGTAGTATTTAGGTCATTACTGAATGCAGATTACTGAGCAGAACTTTTCATAGTACCCCAGTGAAAACCAGATGTAATGCAAAATGTCAACACTGTCTGTATAAGTATACAAACTAAAGCCACTGGGTCCCTTTATCAGAAGTCTATAAATTTGTTCCTCTTTGACATTTCATTATGAATCTTTCAGGTAACTGTGTATTCGGATACAATCCACACATAGGACTGAAATTCTTACCTCAGAGCTTTCAGTGCAGCATACCTCTGAATTTGACTCCACAGCTTTAGCCACTTGAACGTATGGCATTGTAGCCATAGCATGTTACAACTGAAAAAATGTTTTTATGGTCAAATGTGTAGGATTTTTGCTTTTGACTACTATACATGTATTCGGGACATTAGAGGTTGAGTAGCCTGGAGGTAGAAATTAGGCATAGTGTCATACTGTGACAACAGAATCCCTCTGAATTGCTGGATTTACTGGCTGTATGTAAGAGGCCATATGGTAAAAAGTATAGGATTTTAGTTGTGACTGCTATAAGTATATAAGGGTAGCTCCGTTAAGGGAAAGCTGTGTGTTAAACCAATCAGCTTGCCAAACATGAACTAAGAATTGGTACACTTTGTGTAGGTTCACTGATGGGACAGAGTTTGGAATTGGATGCTACGATGGTAAGGAAGAGGCTGGAGAATCTTATGTATCCAGAAGACAATGTGTAAGGGCACTTGGCTTGGGTTCTAGACTCTACTACTCAAGGGAAGGACAGGCTAGACATTGTGTGGGAACTGTGGTCAGGGAGTGGCTTCAAATGACAGTGAGGGATATCATCAGAATTAGTGACAGACTCATGGTAGTCACTCTAGCTTAGTGATAGGGCAGTATTGATATTCTCAGCCTATTCTCCACTGCAGGGTTGTGATAGAGAGAAGAATACAGTCAGACAGCAGTTGCAGGACCTACTTGATAAAACAGAACAATGTGAATTGGTTTTGATAATGGGTGACCTGAATGCACATATTGGGACAGACAGAACACAGTATGAGGACTGACTGGGTCCACATGGCTCGGGCAACAGGAATAAAGAAAGAGAAGCTGTGAAGACTGGTAGAGAAGGGTGAAGGCTGCCAGCCTAGCCAGATAGAATTTTGCAGATAATTCTGTCATTTGTAAATATGAATGCAAACTACAGGCTTGTTGTCTTAAATGTAAAGAAGTACTGTTACATGTGGAACTGGAAATAAATGTGACAACAGTACACTCTACTGACCAAAATAAAGCATGTGGTGACCCTTTGAAGTATACAGTGGTGCCAAAAAGTCTAGACATTCTTTCTATTGTTTTTAACCAAGAGTTAAATTGCTAGACTTAAACATGCATATGTGTTTTTGTTGCTCTGTTTCCTGACGAGCTGCAAGGTAACAAAAGGGAGATATTAAGAATGTAAATGCAGTTAATGTGTAGCCTGGGAACACCAGGAAAGTGTAAAATAAATGATGTAATGTTGATCACAACTGCAGTTTCAATTTAAACAGAGAGAATCAGAAGGCATTAAGCATTTTTGTCTTGATCATCCAACTCACATCGCTGCCTCTTGCTCGCATGTAAGCTATCTTAGACTTTTGTTTTGTGATAGGTAGAATGATTAGACTGTGTTTTTCTGTGATGTCAGAACTGTACTACTGAATTATTTTAGGTATTTCTGTGTGATCTCTGAGCTCTTGACTAGAACTGACTGTGTAGTAGCAAGTATTGTCTTGTGGTTTTAATTATTTATTATTAAATATTTTAAAACATTTTAACTGTGTCTGGTTTGTGTAGAGATAATGTCATCTCTAGAGTACATTGCATATTTATAGTGATTACTGTACCAAGTCACTCTAATAAGCCTTGACTGTTTAGTCACATTTACCAACTGGATAATAATATTGCACAGTAATAATTGGACACCATTTTAAGGGCCTTTGAGTAGCTGATAAATATTAGGTGGGTGGTGGCAAAGTCAAACTACCTTATAGCCTGGGTAAAAAAGGCACAGGGGCACAGCTGGAGAACCTGTGCCAGCCTTCCCCAGAAGTGTCTGTGAACTCTTATCTCAGTGTGTGTGTGTCAGCTACTTGGGCAGGGACACAAATCACTGGTTGGACAGAGAGAGTGCTGGAGATTTTAGCTTGCCACGCTAGGCTGAGATCTGGACCCTATAGCTGTGCCAGCGGGGAGTCTTATTGGGGACTTGGGGAGCAAGGGAGCGACCAGCCCCGGACTATGATCTCTGTGTGCTCTTAAGGGAAATTGCACTTTACTGTGTGTATTTGTTATCCTTTCCTCTCATATGAGACACTCTCCTTGATTGCTGGGCCAGGGCACAGGTGTCACAGAAGCCATTCTAGACTTCTCCCTGGCAAATTAATCCATAGTAGTCAACACATAGTTCATAAAGAGAGTGAGTCACAAAATCACATAAGAGTTGCCAACATGCAACTTAGGTTGATTTCCTCCTCATAAGGCGAAGGTGCTGGGGTAGAATCAGTGATTACAAAGTCATCCTCAGTAAAACAGTTGGTCCACTGCATAAACCACTGGTTGCCATAAACAGCTGCAAGCAGTGATCAGAGAAGGCTTTTAAATCAACAGAGAGCAGGCTGAAGACCTGGAAGTTGATTAGAGATAAAGTACAACAGTTCAAAAAATTACTCAATGCTCTACCACTTCAAGAAGAAGAGAAAATATGGGGAGTTGAAGAAAAAAAGGCAGTGCCTCAAAGCAGCATGTGCGAGGAGTACAGAACAGATATGTGGATGTGTCAAGTATGGAAATAAGGTACACAAGGAAAGCTGATTGTGGAATTCAGAAGTCAAGGAAATCATCAAAAGGAGTGCAGGAAGAAGTGGGAGATGGAAAAGATGGACTGGGCTTGGAAGGAGCACTGGTTGGCTAACAATAGCAAAGGACAAGGCATCTGATGCACTCTAGCAACTTCTGGAAAGGGATTCAGGAGATGACGCAAATAAACCATATCAGGTTACTAGGTAAAGAAAGCAATATAAAAAAAATAGTCTGACACCCACCATAAGGTATGCCAGCAACAACCTGCTCACTGGTCCACAGGACATCCCACTGCTGTTAGTACTGGTGATGGACTACATTAACAAACCTGTTGAAGGGAACAGATCAACAAAGTTGATGTATACAGATGATGTCGCATTGCAGGCAGATTATGGGCAAAAACATCAGCAAAGAATAAGTGAATGGAATTTAAAACTAAAGGCACATGGGATGAAATTGAGTACAGATAAGACAGCTGTATTGCAAGCAAATGGGGGAAATCAGAAAAATCTGAGAACTGAGATAGAAGGGAAATAGTGGGAACAGGTTAGTATCTTCAAGTATGTGGGAGGGGCGGTGGAGGAGAAAGTAAGTTTGAATGAGGAGGTCAAAGCTAGAATAAGAGGAGATGCAGCCAACTGGCACAGTGTGTCA